>NC_142010.1:159262897-159557897 GCF_049901735.1 Notechis scutatus | reverse complement strand
AAGGCATTAGAAGACTGGAGGATGCCAGTGCCCAGAATTTGAACAGTAATACATATAAACAAAGATTTCTCAGTCTGTTAAATACCCAGCTGATGAGAAACTAGCCTGATCTTCCTAAAATGATTTTCTCCCTATTCACATCTAAAAAAGTGCTCACAATGACTTGCCACTGCATTCCTTCATTCTCTATTAAAATGCAACTCTACATGTATCCTGAAGTATCTCCCTGGATATCATAGTATATCTTTAACTCCTTCTAGAAAAAACTTACTATCAGCAATGAATCTACCTTGTTTAGAAGATAGCATGGTTTGCTACAATATGGAAAAGCAGCATTTTCTATTATGATTTCCATTTGAAAACGTTTTGAAGACATGATGACTGTGGGGGTTAATGTTTTCTCATAATGCAATTGAGCCAGTTCACAGCAGACAAGAAAAACTCTATATGAGGGTTCACTTTCTGGCTCAATTTTGATTATGTTGACTTTGAAAAACTAGGAGCCTACAACGTATGCTGTTTTGTTGGGGCTATCCAAAAAGTTTGCATAAGAAATTAACAGTGCCATTAATACATGGTAAGCCAAGTCAAATAATGAAGTAGAACAGTTATCTACATGTTCATTTTCCAGATCAGTATCCTATAAAGCTTTACAATCTTCCTTTACACTCAATATTTCTGAACACTTATAAAGCTTTTCTACCTGATCATGTTTGTGTCCAAAAATATACATATTATGCCATAGAGTTTCTATACATACAATGTGCACGTACACATCCTACAAACTGAAATGGAAATAAATCTGCAGAACCATTTCCAAATTCAGAAATTAGTTGTACACCAGGACTGCAAAGCTTAGTTCAAATAGAAAATAGGGAGAATCCCTGAGCCTGCACCTGAGGGTAGCGTCTTTTGATGTTGTTGAGAGTCCCTTCTGGTAACTTGGCCAACTCTGTGTCCCGTACAGCATGGACAGTAGTAGCTCGTACTTGATGGGTCAGAGCTTCCACCTGTATCACAAGAAATGAGTCACAGTTGGTAAATCACATTCATCATAGTCTTCCCACATGAAAAAGAGCACTCCTCAGCTTGTGAGAGATGCTCTTCTGTAAGTATGAATATATAGTCCTCATTTAATAACAATAATTGGGACTGAAATTTCCACTGCTAAGGGTTGCGGTCATGTGACTATGATGCTTAATAACGGCAGTTCTAGAAGTCTCTGGTTATTATTGTTAAGTGAGGATTTCACATGATCATGGCTTCAAAATATACAATTTTATTAAGGATTTTAATTTTAATTACAATATTATGTTATGATGTATTATTTTGTAAGTCCCAGTACTGATACTAAAAGCTTCTTGATATTTTTTGTTTCTGCTTAGAATCTTTAATCCTTTAAAATTTTAATCCCCCAAATTTAGTGTGCAGTTTTTAAAATTAAAATTTTACTTATCTTTGTTAGCTTAAATAGCCAAAGTAGCCAAAATATATCTGGTTCCCACAAGAACCTATTTGTTTTCTTATAGTTAATTCCAAAGACTTAAGAATAAATGACAGTATTCCAAATTTAGGTGGACTCTTAATTCATTTAAATTTTCTTAGATAAAAATCTTATTTGGTGCTTTTGCTGTTTAATTCAAATTCTTTCTTAAGTTTATAACTAATTTTCTTTTGTTCAGAACTGTAGCTAAACCCACCCCGCATTCTAAAGTTATCATTCCAAAGGTCTTAATAGGTTTAAGATAGTTAACATGTAATTTCTAAAAATGTTTAGATAGATAGTGAGGCTTTTAAACCTAGCATCCTTTAAAAGCAGGATGGCTAATCTCTTTGTCTCCCAGTGCTTAAAATTGTGAAAACTGCCATTTTAGAGTCTCTTTGTGAGGAACAGTCTTTCAGAGCAGCGGTTGCCAACCAGTGGGCCATGGCCCACTGGTAAGCCGCAAGAAAATTTTGGTGGGCCGCAGAGAAATCTCGCCTCCAGAGCACCCCCCAAAGCAATTAATCCAGGCTGGGCAAGAACACAAGGCTGCGCCGCCCACATGGCCTGCAGGAACCCCCCCACCCACTCACTCCTTACCCAGCAATCTTTCCTGTTAAATTGCTATTTTTCCTTTTTCCAACCATCAGCTGTTCTGCTGTGCCAGAAGATTTAGATTAGCTAGAAAGCAGGAAATGGTTGGATTTCTTGTTTTCTAGCTAGTCTTTAGATCTTCAGGTCTGCTTTTAAGCACAGCCGAATCTCCCATAGGACTGAAGTTTCTATTATTCAGTGCAGACTCACAGCAAGCAAATTTTATGTGACAGACTGAGCTAGCTGATGGCAGATAGATAGATCACTGAATGAATGTGTGAGCAACTCAATCTGCCTGCCTGCTTTGCCTGATTTTGGGTAAAAGTTGCTCTTTTTTTAATAAAAAATTCAATATTTATATACATGGTGTGTTGAGAGTTAATTTTGTGGGTTTGCTTGCTAGCAAATTTTATGAGTTTGCTTGCAAACAAATTTTATATGACAGACTGAGCTAGCTGATGGCAGATAGATAGATCTCTGAATGAATCTGTGATTCTGTGAGCAACTCAATCTGCCTGCTTGCTTTGACTGATTTTGGGTAAAAGTTGCTCTTTTTTATAAAAAATTCAATATTTATATAAATATTTATAATATTTACATACCAGCCATGCCCAGCCAGTCACATGACCACCAAGACACACCCACAAATTAGGCCATGCCCACAGAACCGGTTAGTGGTCCCTGGGATTTAAAATTATGAGATTGGTGGTCCCTGAGGTCCAAAAGGTTGGCAACCCCTGTTCCAGAGCACATGTGGATGATCTTCTGTCCTCCCATATTCAGAGAGATTCCAAACACCCAGTCCATTCATTTGTTTTTTTGGTCTTTGCCACAATTGTTGGCTCCACTTTTGTGAAGAGGTCTTCAGTTTGCCATGCCTCCCCTGGAAGTTTCATGCGTTTGCAACTTCCAAATTCCTGCTGGCTTCCCCATTGACTTTGTTTATGGGAAGACAGCAGGGAAGGTCACAAATCATGATCATGAGACTGTGGGATATGGCAATGATTGGAAATCAAGGCTGGTTGCAGAATGCCCAGACTGCATCATATGATCACGGCCAGAACTCTGAGAACCAATAGTATTGGTAGCTGCCATTCATTCAGTGCCATTGCAAATTCAAACAGTAAATGAGCAAGTAGTTATTAAGCAAGGGCCACCTAGTCTACAATTGGTCTAGAACAAGAATCTGATGCTGTGTCTATTAATCTTCTTAAAATACAAAGTGTGTAACTCATATTTGGGCTCAAAAGGGTAGTAGAGGATTTACCCCTTTGGTTTAGCTGTCCATCACTGAATGTAGGGGTTTTCCTTACTTAGAACTTACCACTCCAATGAGGTCCCCACGCCCATATTCCCCAACCAGTTCCTTCTTGCCATTGGCCTTCTGAATGACAGAGCGCAAGCGCCCATTCAGCACAATGTAAGTGCAGTCAGACTTATCACCTTGCCTGGAAGAGAAGGAAAAATCATGGATTAAATTGGTCTCCTTCTCTAATAACCAGTAAAGTCTGCCTTGAAGCAAGTTATCTCTGTGCAAATATCATGGCATAGTGTGCATCTAACTGAACGGGGGATTCTTTAGCAAAGGAAAGGCATCAAACGTAGCTCAGGAAATAGCTCCTTTGTCTTACCTGTAAAGTGCTCGCCCAGCCTCTACTGCCATCCAATCAATAGCGAAGTCCATTTGACGTACAAAAGGAGACATGCGGGCTGCTACAGTATGAGCCACACTCAGCACCACACTTGGCTGTTCCCTCATAATCCTAAGGAGGAGTCAGAAGTTACTGGAAGACTACAGCCTTTACAACATATAAAAGTTCCAGTTCGTTTCTCAGTTTTGCCAGAGTCGAGAAAGAAATAGATCCAACTTGGATTCAGGGAAGATGCTGCTAGTTAAGCATGGTGAATCTTGGGGCAAAGCTAAATTAATTTTACTGATTTATTCATTTTTATTCAACAAGTGACTCTGGGCAATGAACAATCATAAAACCAATTAAAAATAATTTTTGTAATATAGAAGTTAAAATACACACAGCAGCTGAGGAAAATACTACAATTCATAGATGTTAAAACAATCAGGAGACAGAATCTTTCAAACACTTGGGGCTCAGACCAGGCCACAAAACTAGGTGTTAGGGGGTAAGCAGGGCCATACCCATCCTAATCTCAGGAGGGAGGGTGTTCCATAAGGCAGGTGCTATGGCAGAAAAGGCACAATTCCTGGCCCCCTCTGGCATTCCCAGAGTATATCCATCCTGCCAGACTAGACTGGATAGGTAGAAGCATCTGGGGAAAGAAGTCCCTCAGGCAACTCAGTCATTAAAGAAAGATAACCATTATTTTTAGGTAGCTCTTTCTACTGGAGAAGAGAAAGAGGAAAACCACACCAGAGCCATGAAAGCCCTTCCTAAGCTGACAGCATAAACCCACAGACAGAACCATTCTTTTTTCTCCATTTTACCTGTGAGATGGCCCAACCAATCTCCCAGTGGAGAATAGCAAATGGCTCAGGCTAAAAGAACAGGAGCAGTTGCCGCATGTGAACACGGCTAGTGATTGAGAAGAACATGATAGCAGGAGAGCCAGGCAGAAACCAAGCACATTTTATGCACATGGTACCCACTCGTAAAAGTCAGACTTGGAGATCTTAAGGAAAGTACAATCACGATTTGCTTTGATGGTGAAAATCAGTGGTTCTCCAGTAAGCACTGCTAGCTGGCCCACCATCTCTCCAGGTTGAACCAAGAAGAGGCACACGTCTTCAGCCTTGTCAATCATCCGCTGGTAAACATGCAGACAGCCCCACAGTACAAAGTGTAAGCTGACATCCTGCCAAAAAAGACCAGAATAAGCAGCCCATTCCAAGGGAATTGGGTTACCATGGAGCAGGACTGAGCAGAAGCTTCAACAGGTTTCTAGAAATATCTTTTAAAAAACTTTGTCTCTTAAAAGCTAAATCAATGGGTTTGCTAAACAGCTGGAAATTAGTGTTTTAAAGAGGAGTGTTTTGCAGCCGATGTGCACTCCACTTTTTTTCCTTCTTCCTTTCCTGACAAATTCTTCTTCTTTTATAATCCACAGTCATTGCTGTAAAAGCTACAGCATAGGGTTCTACATTGTGGAAAGAAACCTTCAATAATTTGAACTGTGAAGAACCCACTCAGAAGAATACACAATAAAATTCAATCTACATGAAATGCTTCTTGAGAAGTCTTTCCTTCTAGAACATAAGTCCATCCAACATTAGGTCCTGATTACAGGAATAAACTATTACAGGCAATCTCTTCTTTCATCCTTTTCTGATCTTCAAGGGGATGAGATGTGCTACAATTATCATTTATTTTTCTCTGACTAAGCTAGTTTACGATCTTGTATGTCCTCTACAATGCTTACTTGATCTCCTTGACGGGCAATTACTGTTCCTGCTTTGGCATGATGCAAAAGCACCCGATTATTTAGTAAGGATGAATCCTGTGGAGAGAATGGCAGAGTGTTATTAGCTGTCTTTCCTGTTTGGAATAGGAGCTGAATCCTTTACACCTCAATTACACTCTGGGTAGAGTAGAGTTCAAAGTAAAGTCAGGAAACTAAGTCTCTTCTCTATAGGATTTCTAAAATATTATCATTTTTTAAAAGCTGCAAGGCGGAGCTGTTTTCACAGCTCCTTTGTAAAAAAAAGGTCTGAAACTGAAAAAAGTAAGTTTCAGCCTCACACATTCCTGTAGGAGAAAGGGTAATTTACTGGTACTAGAGTACATTTTGCAGTATAGGTTGTCACGAAAGTACACAAATACACACACTGGTTTATAAACCTATTCCCAGTGTAGAAGGAACATTGGCTTACCTGAATGTTCATTTTCTGTCTAGGTGGAGTGAGTCCAGATAGGATGGGGTTAACTCTGCTTAAACCAGTTGGACTGAGTCTGCTCAAATTCAAGCTCCGCCCCTTTGCTGAGGCCACTCCCCAGTTTTTGACGAAGCATCAAGGCAGATGAGACGTGATTCCACTAGTGTACATAAACAGATACACATTAATGCACCCTCCCTAGCCCATCCCAGACTAGACGAACCAGGGTGGGGCTGGACTCACTCCACATAGATAGAAAATGAACATTCAGGTAAGCCAATGTTCCTTTTCCTGTCTATGGTTACATGACTCCAGATAGGATGGGACATACCCAAGCCTGCTAATTCCAGGGAGAGCAATAGTCTGGTCCTACTTACATCAGTGTTCATGTACACTTTGCAGGATTCTTCTGCCAAAAGCGGCATACAGCGCAGCGAAGGCATCAATGCGATAATGGTGGATAAAAGGAGATGGAGAAGACCAGGTGGCCGCTCTACAAATCTCCTCAATGGGGGCTTGGGTAGCCCAGGCCGCCGTTGTCGCTGCACTCCTGGTGGAATGTGCTCTCACTCTTCTTAGAATCGGAAGAGCTGAAGTGTGATAAGCCTTAGCAATGCAGGCCCTAATCCACCTGCCCACTGTCATTGGTGACACCTTCAACCCCAAGGAACTGGGTTGAAATGATATGAACAGGACTTTCGTCCTGTGGAACAGAAGGGTCCTCTGGATGTTAAGCCCTCCGCACATCCAGAGTGTGCCATGATCGCTTGAGAGAGTGGGAAGGAGTAGGACAAAAATTGGGAAGGACAAGTTCCTGTGCTCTATGAAATCTGGAATTGATTTTAGGTATAAAGGAGGGATCCAATTGCAACACCACTCTGCCCGCATGGAAGACACACAAGACTTCCGTGACAGAAAGAGCAGCTAACTCCGAAATCCTCCTAGCCGAGGTAATGGCTATGAGGAATGCCACCTTGAGAGAGAGGTAATATAAGATTATGGATGTAAGTGGTTCAAAAAGTGGAGACATTAAGGCTTTTAGAACTTTGGGAAGGTCCCAAGTGGGAAATCTGTGAACCACTGGTGGCCTCAGCAAAGGGGCGGAGCTTGAATTTGAGCCGACTCAGTCCAACTGGTTTAAGCAGAATTAACCCCATCCTATCTGGACTTATGTAACCATAGACAGGAAAATAACCATCACAAAGCAGCATTCTGAAGCAATTTCTATTTGTCTTGGAATAACTATTATCTCTTGACCTCCATTTTCCTTTTAAGAAAAAAAAGGATTGAGACTAAACAGGACTCTTGCAAGGCAAACCTTATGAATATTGTAGAGTACAAAGTGCAGTAAAACTGAAGATGATTTCAAAAGAACTCCTAGTATTTTTAGTTAAAAGGAATACTTTCTTACAATGAATGGAAGAAAAATATCAAAACTGGTGAGGAGAGGACAAAAGGAGGACAGGATTGCAAATTCTCTTGTCCATAAAACTCATGAAGAAAGAAGAGCAGTGGCACAATCGAAGTGTTGTCTTAAAGTGCCATGAAAAATATTCTGGGCCATGATAAATTGAAAGGATTTGGAAGTAAAGGACAATTCTGTTTTGTTTTGTACTGGCCCATAGAAAATGTTCATATAAAAAGATGTCATGACTCTAGAAAGAATGCAGAGAAGAGCAACAAGGATGATTAAAGGACTAGAGCCTACTGTACATCATATGATGAACAAGTGAGGGAACTAGGTATATCTAGTCTAACAAAGAGGACTGGGGTAGTATGTAGCAGTGTTCCAGTACTTGAGGGGATGTCACAGAGAAGTGGGAGTCAACTTATTATTCAAAGCACCTGAGGGCAGGACAAGAACTAATAGATGTAAGATCATAAAAAGAGATCCAACCTAGAACTAAGGAGAATTCCTGACAGTGAGAATCAGTGGAACAACTTGCCCTTGGAATTTGTGGGTGCTCTATCACTGGAGGTTTTGAAGCAGAGACTGGACAACCATTTGTCCAGAATGCTAAAAGATCTCCTGCCATGGACAGAGAGTTGGACTAGAACAGGGCTGTCAAATTCGTGGCCCACAGGCTGGATGTGTCATGTGCTGGCCACACCCACCCTGGTTTAGTGAAGGGGAAAAAAGTCCTGATATGTCACATGATGTTGCTGTGATGACGTGAGTTTGACACCCCTGGACTAGAAGAACTTCAAGGTCCCTTCCAACACTATTATTCTATGTTCTAATTCCTGTTGAGAAGTGAATAAAGCATTGAATAAACCCAAGCATTGAACACAACCAGCTTCTGCACCAGTGGTGGGATTATTATTATTTTTACTACCGGTTGGTGGGAGTGGCATGGCTTGGTGGGCATGGCTTGGTGGGCGTGACAGGGGAAGGATATACTGTAAAATCTCCATTCCCTCCCCACTCCTGGGGAAAGGTTACTGCAAAATCCCATTCCATCCCCATCCCACTAACCTGCTTTCAGATCCATTCTCCTCTACAGGGCAACAAAAGAAGACCCAGCCAATCAGCTGGGACTTGGGAGGCAGAGAATAGATAGGGGCGGGGGGGGGGAGCAGTCAGAGGTTGTATTTGCCGGTTCTCTGAACTACTCAAAATTTCCGCTACCGGTTCTCCAGAACTGGTCAGAATCTGCTGAATACCACCTCTGCTCTGCACTTGCTAAGAAATAAAGAAAATAGCAAGGGAGAACCCTCCCCTCCCAAATCACTGATTATCAGAAAACTCTTCCTGTATCACTCTACCTCAATTTTCATGAGTTTGACCAACTCCCGCTTGGCAGCCTCAAAAATGGCACTGGTCTGGCGGCCCTGGTATGGTCCAAATGGGCAATCGCCAGTTGCTGAATCATCCTCACAATAGTTGTAATGGTAGATGCCCGATGGTTGTTCTTCCACCATCACAGACTTTCGTTCACGGGAGTCTTGGGAAGCTGACTGTTAAAAATAGAAAAGGAAGAAGCAATTAACAGAGGCCTAAGAACCAAGAGATTGTCTACAGGAAAGATTTCACAAAGGCAGAAACATTTCCTCCCCAAAAGGCAGCCTCATCTCTATCCCTTTTAATTGTATCTAAAAACCTGTAAGAAAATGACAAATATCAAAGCTGACATGCTCCTTTCCTCCTTGGCAGAAACTTACTCGAGCAAAGCCATCCAATGCAATTGTACTGTTTTCCTGAAGAGAAACTGAGATGCGGCCTCGCTCATAGGCCATATCAAAGTCTGACCGTGGGCCCTTTGGAATTCCTGAGTGAGAAAGAGAGTATGGAGATAATCCACTGGATTGCCCAAGGAATCAAACAAAGGGAGAATGGGCCAAAAAGAGACATACCTGAAATGTCAACTGGCATGGAGATACAACGGCTCAACAGAGGAGGAACAGGGGGTTCTAATAAACCTGATTTCAAGGGATCACCTAGAAGTATACAAGTGTACAGTATACTCACATAGTATAGATGTGAACATTTTACTTTCCCATACCTTGGAGGGAATCCATAAGCAATACTTGCGTAAGGAATGTAAAACCTCTGCCAGAGATTACTAAATTACATTCTATTGGGAGGGCTCAGAATATGCAGGGGAAAAGAACAGTGAAAATAATTCAGTTGGGACTGAGGCAGATGAGGTTTATACTCTGGGTTGATCTTCTTACTTTCTAGTAGCAGCATCCGGACCATTGCTTCTGCAATATTATTATTAGAGGACATCACTGGACAGAAGAAATTGAAGCCGTACTTCATAAGCGAGTCAAGGCAAGAGACAGAATGAAATGGATTGCACTGGAGGCTCAGAGGCCAAACTCAACTCACACTTTATAGCAAACGCCAGGTTTTACTCCTAGGGCAGGCAACTTACCTTGATCTTTAGAGGCATCTGGTTGCCTTCCAGTACTATCCTTTGTGTCCTCAATAGAGGAAGCACTGATTATACGTTTACTGTGCCAAACAGGACTTGTGCGCAAGGGGTGACTCGACTGGGGAAAAAGCCGCAATGGTTGCATTTCCTGGGGATGGGAAACATACCCACATCCATTACACAAGAAGGTGGGAAACACAGAGCAGTTGTGCTGGGAAACCCACCCTCTATGATTAATCAGCAGTGAGGGAAGTGAATTCTTCATATGCTCAAAGGCTACTGTCAATTCCCACATGAAGAAGGTGAGGTTTAATTTGGTCATAGGTCATGACTTACATGGCTGAAAAGCTCATTTGTCAGGCCCAGATAGTTGTGCAAGGCCAAGAAGGTGACTCTTTGAAGACGAACCATTATGATCTGTAATTGGAAACAGCAAAGTGGCAGGTCAACAGACAGTTACCCAACATGTGTCTGCATATGTCAGGTGCAAAACGTGAAGGTCCAATTAAACTGATTTATTGGTACTCTTGCCTATGTACTAACAGTTAGATCTGTTTGGAGTTAGATAAGGGTCAACAAAATTCAAGGGAGGGAACTTCCGGTTTGTCGGCTTCGCGAGCGGCAGGGATTTGCGAAGCTGAGCGATCCCTGCTGCGCTAGCCGCTTTTGGTGCTCCGATCCGGACGGGTCCGGAGCTAGGCTGCCCTGCAGGGGCAGCTGAAGATAGGGGGATCCGGAGAGGGGTTTGGGGGTGTTGCAGACCCCCTCCCCGGCCGGCAGAACCCCCTTTTCCCAAGACGGTGCAGCGGCGGTCCGCAATGGCCGCCACAAAGAAGCTGGCAGCCGGGTAAGAATGCGCAGGAGGAAGTGGAGAAAGTATTTGAAAAGAGAAAGTTTTTCTTGGTTCCCAGGACTCTAAGACATATTTAACAAAACTCCTGAAAAGTATGACTTTCTGAATGATACCTTCTAGAAGAGGAAAAAAGCGGCAGTTTGGTGGTGCTGAAAGGAAAGTTTACTCTCCTTCCCGACGGAATTAATAAGTGGACATTGAAAAACCTGTTTTTTTCAGGTAAAACTAGCTTTATGGGATAAGTCGGAAGGGAGAGGACAAAAAATATATTCATCTGGTTTGATTTTTGTTGGAGGAGATGCCTTAAGGATTTGAAGACAGAAATAGAACTCCAATAAGGCTTCAAAATACAGATTTGGGCTTTCTTTTTTCTTTTGTCTGATACTACCCCTGGAAGAGAAAGGGAGAATTTTGTCTTGGCTTGGATTGATTGAGGATTGTGGATTTTGGGATTGTTTTACTTTTTTTTTGAAATATCTTGGTTGGTGTAAGAAGAAAGAGGGAAAAAAGAAAAGAAAAGAAAAGATCTATAATGGCTTTTTCTTTTGAGGAACTGAGGGAAGAATATGAGCAAACAAAAGCAGCCGGTAAAGATGGTATGGAAAAAGCCTTCCTATTTTTAGAAATGGCGCTGGTTAACTATCAACAAACAATACAACAGATGGAGGCAGAAGAACAACAAGAAGAAGAAGATGAAGACGCCATCTTTAATGAATTCCAAAATTTAACTAAGAAAGAAGGAAGGAAGAAAGCGAGGAAAATGAAGGACTTAAGATCTAAAAAAACATTTAAGAAAGAGAAAAATAAGATGCAAAATAAATATAATGATAGTAAACAAAAGAAAAAGGGAACACAACAGAGAAGGGATGCCAGCAAGGCAGAGGCTAGAAGAAGGGGGGTAGGAAGATTTGGTGGGGGAAGAAAGAAAGGGGAAAGGCGGAGAAAAGCCACAAAGTTTTGAAATTAGATGGGAAAAGAGGAATTTTTTTAGGGACAAAGGGTAAAGTACAATTTCCTTAAAAAGATTTTGCAAGGTACATAAGATGGTATTGTAACATCTGTATTAGAAATAGAAAATTAGAATGGCTTAAGAGTTAATAAGAAATTAAAATGTTGAAATGTTTAACAATGATTGATTTTAAAATGTAATAAAATATTAAAGGGAAAGGCAATGGGAATGTTATAAGATTTAATATTTAGATTTATTATTTAACTATGTATTTAATCATTTTGGATTTATCACTCTGTTTTTATTGTTATTAAAAGAAAAAAATTAGTAGATAGAATGTACCAAGCAGAATCAGATTGGGTATTAGGTGTTATTTTAAATGTTAATCTAATTAATTTAGGGGGAGGATAGAAAGGCATCATACTCTGATTAGTGACTTCAGGAGAAATTCTTTTTTTTTTATAAGGAATGAGATAGAGGGATAATAAAGAATGGGCAAAAGATACAAATATAATGATTTAAATTAAGATGGATTAAATAAGATAGAATTATGAAGAGTGAAATGTGTGGAGAAGTTTATATAGAAGATATAGAATGGTAAACAAAATAGGTAATGATATGTAAGATGAGCATGAATATAATTGAAGCCCATATAAAGAGAGGTACCTGGGGCCAAGTTACTTTCCTAAAATATTTTTTATATGTTTGTTTGTTGTGTGTTTATGTTTTTGAGAGTATTAATAAAACCTTGTAGAAATACAGAATGAGAATAATGGTAATCAAGTCAGAAAGAAATAGATGAAATAATAATAGTGAAATTGAATAAGAGTAAAGAGAAGTAAAGAGAAATTGGATAAGAGGTATTTTTATGTTCATATGGAAATGGCTTAAAATAGAACTGTATTGTATAAAATAAGGTTTTATCTGACTTGTAAAATTTATAATGGAAAAAGGTTCAAATATGTAATGGTTGATGATGATTTGTTTGTCTTTGAAATTAATAAAATTTGCTTAAAAAATAATAATCAAGGGAGGTTGGACTTAGCTTGTTGGTGGCTATGTAGTGATTCTAGGCTCTTTTAACTCTGACTACATTGTGGTAGTTAGTATAAAAATTCATTGCAATATGTAGGGTAGGTTAAAAGAAAGGCTTGTTTGTCTTAATTTCCACAGAATTGCCTCCATGGTCTCACTGTGGCAATTTCTCCTTAACTACCAAAAAGTAGCCGACTTAATTCTCCATGTGAGAGACACTCTCCACCACCCTCAAAGACAGGATTCTTGGTTCAGCCCACCAGCTGTCCTTCATTGCAACTTGTCCTGATACAATATTCTGTTGGAGATGCAACAGTCATCTTTTAATGCAGTATTCTAAATTTAACGGGCCACAAAGCTGTTTGTAGGGATATGTGTGGCAACATTAGTTCCTAGGTGTTTGTTTCAGAAGTGCAAATCAAGTAAAAACACTGTAGAGAAGATATGAAAGATGATGTTTGCAATTATGCAAATTTGCTTGATTGTGTGCTATTTCCTGCTTCTGCTGACTTCCAAATGCTTACACAGATCAAACCCAGCAGAAAAACACAGAGAGGAGATGCATAAAAGGAGAAAGAACAGTGGCAGAACATGAAATTTACCTGAACCACCCGAACCAAGCTCTCAGGATACTTCTCAAAGACCGCTGAGAAGGCTTCAACCGGCAACTGCAGCACAGTGGAGTCTTCAGCTACCCGTGCAGACACTGTCCGATATGGCCGTTGGTGACCCTGTTGGACACCCCCCCCGCACCGGAGAGATTTAAGCGCTATAACTATAATTCTTTCTGATCCACTAGTTACATATACAGCATGTAAAAGGAGAGCCATGTTAATCTATGGTAGCAATGGTCACAAGGAATCCAGAAGCCCTTTTCCAACTAACCAATCTTATTAAATGAGTTATATCTTACACTCATGAGGTTTGGATCACTTCATCAAATGCATATAGTGGCTTGATAGAATTTTTTAAAAAACAGATTGATAAAGTAGTTATAATCTATTTCACATGTAACCCACATCTCTATAACCAACCTATTTTCCTCTCTCTTTCCCCTTACTTCATCCCAATTTAAATCTGATTTAAAATGCATTCTATTGTATCAGAAGATGAATAGCAGCTCACAAAAGCTTATGCCTTTAAATAAAATTTGTTAGTCAGAAGAGGGACTACTAGGCTCCTTTGATTATTTACTTTTTATTAGTTTTATGGAGTGATTTGACCAATATTTGGAGAATTCAGCGGCAAATCAAGCTTTATCTTGTGAATCTGAGAAGACAGAAGCAGAGGATTGGGTCAAGTGGCTTCCTACTAATAGTAGGAGAGGCTAAGTGTATATGAACAGAGGGAATAGGTGTTGTAGTTATAGAAGGGAAAACATTCATCAGGTTCATATTTTAAAGTCTGATTTTCACATTGCAAAACACATGCACATGAATGCTCTCTGAAAATTTGTGAAGCAGCTGACAAATTAAGTATGTGTTTATTAGGGGAAAATACACATACACAAAACACATCATGCAGTAGAAAAAAAATATTCCTGAATTTACATAGAAAAACACACACGTTTTTGTATGAACTTTAAAACAACATTAAGAAGGCAGAAGTGGGGGGGGAGGGCGGAGCTGGCGTCTCAGCGGTACAGCATGCGATCTTGAAGCTCCAAGATCGCCGCTGATATCTCCATTGCAGGACGGTCCCACTGGACCTAAACTGTCCTGTAGAGATGGTGACTGAGGAGGGCACATCCTGTCGATCCCAGGGACATCGCAAAGTCCCTGGTTGATCCAGGAAAAGCCCTTTTGCCAGTGGCAGAGAGGCAGCCATTCAAGCTGCTGAAGCTGGGACAGCTCCGGAATGGAAGAGATTGAAGGAAAGTGTGTCAGCTTGGTGAGATGAAGTTTTACTTATTATTACTTGAAGAGAACATCCTGAAAGATTTAAAGTGAAATTAAAAGTCAAGAGGAAAGAGTTTAAGTGATGAAATTAAACTAGTTAAAGTGAAAGTTTTTTTTCTTTTTCCCTTTTTTATTGGAACTTTGAATTTGGTAAAGTTATTGAACTTTAAACTGGACTGGTTTCTTTTAAATTTTCATCTTTGTTATTTTTTATTTTTTTTAATAATTTTTTGAAAGTCTGTTTTGATTAAGATTCTTCTTTTGGATTTGAGCTATGTTTTTTTTTTTTTTAAAAAAAAGGAGGATTCCATTTTCTCTTTTTGTTTCTGGTATTGGATACAAGAGGGGGGAGTGAAAGTGAAGGGGGAAAAAAGTAGCATTGCCTGTTAGAGGCTTGGACATATTGTTTATTTCTTTCTCAGTTTGTTTATGTACTTGCTATGCTCAAGGACTCTGAGCTTTGCAATGGAAAAGATAGCGGGATGAGCATGGTAGATTGTTTATACAGGTGATCATCTGTGAAACTAAATAATTAGAGCTTTGAGCTGAAGTTGAAAGAAAGATTGAAGCGACCTTGAAAATACTGGAGCTAGAAACATTGAGTTTAATTTATTAAAGAGCCTTGGATACTTAGTGGCAGCAGCTGGTTTAACTCTTGATTATTTTCCATCTCCTTTTCTACTCCCCCCAGTTTGGATTTTTATGTTTGGATTTTAACCTTCTATTCCAGAAACTAGAACGTATTTTTTTATTTTTAATATTTATTTTTTTACTTTTTTTATCTTCTTCCTTTTCTCTTTTTTGTTAAGAGAAATAATTGGATTAAGGTAAACAAGTGCCTGAAGATTTTTCTTTTTTCCTTTTTTTGGGGGGGGAGTGGCAACTGCGTGCCTGTACTCAGTGTTTTTTTTTTTTCCTTTTTCTCTCTTCCTCTCTACAGGTAAACACAAGATGAGCAGAAAGACAACAGTACCAGCTTCCTCAATACCAATAGCCTCTTCACCATCTGGAGGACAACAGTCAATACAGACAATTTTACAACAGGAAAAAGAGAAGAAAGTGACATTACAGATGATTATGCAAGGAATCCAGAAGATTGAAAAGAGAATAGAGAATATTGAGCAAAGAGCTGAGAATATTGAGCAAAGAACTGAAAAGACATTTGAGAAAGTAGAGAACATTCAACAGATGATGATGAAATATGAGGACAGTATTAAGAAAATTGAAGAAGATATACAAAGGGACAAGAAAATTGGAGATATTGACACTTGATTGAGTGATATTGAGAAGTGCAGATGCGAACCATTAGGATGGGAAATTGACAGATCAGAATTCTACCTAAGATTTCAAAATGTAGAAGGTAAAGGTGAAAATCTTGCTGAAATAATGACAGAAATACTGGCAGAAGCGTTAGAGATAACCAAAGAGAAGATGATGGATGGGATGGATGAAGTGTTCCATGTATATACAAGATATGCAATGAGAAACAGACTACCAAGAGAAGTTCATATTAGAATCACTAAAAAGATTATTAAGACACATGTACTACAGGTAGCACGAGAGAAAACCTTAGTACAAAGATAAAGAATATTTAGAGAATATTTATTTTTGACTAAAGAGTTACTTAAAAGAGGAGTAAATTACAGATGGATGATGCCAGAAGGCCTTTTGTTCACCTGGCAGGAACAAAGACACAGAATTGACACAGTTGAAAAAGCTGAGCTATTCTACTTAGAATATTTTAGAGGAAAAGAGGAAGAAGCTAGAAAGGAAGAGTCACTAATTGAATTCCAAGAGGAGTGTATAGCAGTAATTGAAAAAGAGATAGAAGAAGGTGCAGTAGGTGGTGTACCCAGAGAGCAACGAGAATTAAGACCTACTAGAGCAATAAAAACCCCTCACAAAGCCTAACATGGATGAAAGAAAATTGATTACGATTAACATAAATGGACATAATTTGGCTATTAAAAGAAGGAAAGTATTTCATAAACTAGAGAAATTGAAATTTAATTTGCTTACAAGAAGTACATATTAAAAAACAACATGAATATATACAAACAAACAAAAATTAGGGAAATTATTTACATCGCTGGCACAATCTAAAAAAAGAGGTGTGGTTTTATATATTAAAAACACAATTTTTGCAGAATTTATACAGATGATGATGGAAGGATTTTGATGGTGGAAATAATGGACAATAATCTTAAAACACTTTTAATTGCAATTTATGCTCCCAATGATAACCAAGAAGATTTTACAGGAAATTACATATGAAAATAATTGAATTGGACTATGTTAATATTTGTATGATGGGAGATCTTAATGGAATAGTTAACGATTGGTTGGATTACGAAATGCAGAAATCAACAAAGAAAGCTAGAAAGATATTACCAAAATCCTTCTTTCAAATAACAGAAGAATTCAACTTAAAAGATGTTTGGAGAGAGAGAAAAGTGGAGAGTAAGCAATACACCTTTTACTCAAACAGACATGCTTCGTGGTCTAGAATAGACAAGATATGGATGTCAGCAGAACTACTGGCTAATAATATGAGAGATCGAAATAGAAACAAGCACTTGGGCAGTTACTTGGAGAGGATACAAGAGGAGATCCAGATGGCCCTTAAATAATACGATATTAAAAGAAAAAGACTTTAAACAGAAAATGAGAAAGAACTTGCTTTCTTCTTTAAAGAAAATAGAAAAGAGGATACATCTCTACAGAATCTCTGGGACACGATGAAGGCCTACACAAGAGGCTTGATAATAGACTATACAAGGAAAAGAAACAGAAAATAGAAAAAGACTTTCAAAATATTAGAGGATGATTATAAAAAACTAGAAAAAGACTTACAGAAGTCCCCACAAAAAAAAGACATTAAAAATAAAATAGATATAATTAAACATAAAATGGGACGAATGGAAAAAGAGGAACTAGCACAAAAATTAAAAATGCTAAATAGAATTACTTTGAAGATGCAAATAAACCAGGCAGATGGCTAGCCTATAAATTGAGAAAGGAGAGAGAATCAAGAAGGATTAGCCAACTAATAAATGAAGAAGGACATTCATGTTATGGAAATGAGGAGAAGGAAAAAATTATACAAGATTACAATGGGAAATTGTATTTTCAAGAGAATATTCAAGAAGAAAAACTTAAGCAATATTTACAGAAAGTGAACTTACCTCAGATACCTAAAGATATTGAAACAATGCTAGAAGAGAATATAACAATGATGGAATTAACAGAAGCTTTAAAAAAACAGAATGTTGGAAAAGCACCAGGTCCAGATGGCTTACCAGAGGAATTTTACAAGACCTTTCAGGAAATACTGAATCTTCACCTATTAGAAGTTATGAACGAAGTTATGTTAAAGAAAAAAATACCCAAAACATGGACAGAAGCATACATTACACTTATACCGAAGGAGGATACAGACCTGCAGCAAGTTAAAAATTACAGACCTATATCCCTATTAAATTCAGACTATAAAATCTTTGCTTCAATCTTGGCAGAAAGACTAAAAAGATACTTAAATAACCTTATCCATATTGATAAAAATGGATTCCTGCCAAAGAGACAAATCAAAGACAATGTGAGAATTATTTTGGATACTCTGGAATATTACAAGGCACATCCTGAGAAGCAAATGGCTTTGATGTTTTTAGACGCACAAAAAGCCTTCGACAATGTGAGTTGGCGATTTATGTTACTGCAGTTGGAACAAATGGGCTTTGTAAAAAATTCATTCAAGCCATTGAAATGGTATATTATGAACAAACTGTTATGGTAAACGGAGAACTAACAGAATCTCTAGATATAAGAAAAGGGACAAGGCAAGGTTGCCCACTGTCGCCCCTGCTGTTTGTGTTAACATTGGAAGTGTTGAATAGGAATATTAGAGAAGATAAAGAAATAAAAGGAATGAAAAGAAGGCAGAAGTAGAACAAAATTAACATTGTAAAAAAAGAAAGAAAATGAGATCAACAGCTTAAGCAGTTATGAGAATGGTGGTTGTAAATAGACAGTACTTACTGTGATGACATCCAGGATGCTGAGAAGACTGTGCACACTGTCCCCTGGGAACACCTCCTTCACAAGAGTCTCTTTCCCATCCTGAATTACATACACACACAAACAGCTGTGAGAAGCTAGCCATGATTCTTTCCCTTATCAGGCTTTTAAATAAAGGCTTTTGAGCAAATGTAGGGGACATGAAAGGAGCCTCCCCAATGACTGCGTTGCTTTTGACAATTGAATGTCCCTGGACAAATCCTTTCACTCCAGAAGCACTCTTTAGTTTTATGGGTGATTCTGACACAAATATAGACAAATAAATGGAAATGAATGAGAGAAGTCATCTTGTAAGCAATATTCATTTCAGCAGCTCTCACTGGAAGAAACACTAGTGTACTGCAGTCCTTTTCAAGGTTTGCCCATCTCCTCCTCCTACCTGTTCAGAGAGGAACAGCTCCAATTTTCCATCCTGGACCACATAAATGCTGGTATCAGGCTGACCTGGGCGAAAGACATATTCGCCTTGCTGGCATTGTTGAAAAGTCATGTGTTTACACAATTCCAGGAATAAGGGTTTCTCAAAGTGGCCTAGCACCCTACAGGGAAATATCAGGGCACAATTTCAACAATAATCCCACCATATTAAACACTGAACTCTATCAACTACACAATCCCAATATGCTTCTTGGGGACAGTGGACTAGGTTCTCTAGACTGGGCACAAAACCCAGAAGAATAACCATAATAAGGGAGGTGCATGATTACATTAAAACGGTAGTAGTCTTTTTAAATGTTGTATTGTACTGGAAGCAGTGTTGGAGACCATTTGATACAAAGGTAGTACATAAAGCTTTGAAGGGGACATTATTGCATCCTTCCTTTCTTCCTCACGTTATGTAGCCTTGCTATCATATCTTATTTAACTCTATTTAGTGCCAGCAACTGTGATAAAAGGCCAAATAAAAGTATTACAAATTGTTTCAGCCTTGTCCATAAAACTGGGCAAACTCAATTGTGGAACTAATTCCCAAAAGCAATCCTTCTCAAGTTTGAGTTGTACTTGAGATTCCTAGTAGTGGTGCATTTGTATTCCTCCTTTTTCTTCTTTTTTCCCTTATGCCACAGAAACTAATTCTAGAAAAAATGATTAACTAGCTCTGTACCCGTGCTTCGTTATGAAACTATGTGATCGGGCTTAGTTTTTGGGGAGGAAAATAAAGGAAAAAATTGTGCCTCTGCCTACCAGCATCCATTGGTATTCATCTGGCTAGCGTCCTGTCAGTGTGTGAGAGATTTGAGGGCTGTTTGGAAACTGAAACATGGAAACTATAACAATATTTGCTGTGTGAGCAAGGAGACAGCAAGGAGCCTGGGCAGGACTTAGCTTAACTGTTCTGTACTAAAGCTGGTTGCTGCTGTGAAACTAAAACTGAAACTCAACTCCTCTACTTGTGTTTTGCATTTGGAACAGATTTATTTTCAGGTGGGGAAGGGGAGTAGAACTCCTTTACATCAGAGTGCATTAATAATAATATACGAAATACTAATGCTCTGATGATCATTTCGAAAAATCCTTTCTTAGTGAGCACCTAGAAGCCAAGAGGAACATACGTGCCAAATTTCAAGTTTGTAGGCTTTAAGGTTGTGGAGATTTTGTGATGATGCATGAGTGGCATTTCACTTTTATATATATATATATAAAAGTGAAATGCCACTTTTATATTTACTTTTTATATTTACTTTGGGATTAAATATTAATGAAATTAGCTTCAAACCTAATCTTGAAAATCTGCCAGTGAGAACTCAAAAGCTATGTGGACTTAAGAGCTGCACCACATTTTATCTGACTTATTGAGGGCCACCCAATAAGTAGGTGGCACTGAGACTCTTTGGGAAAAGGGAATGGAAGTTTTAAGGATGAAATTGGTGCCTTGTGTAAGTTTTGTTCATCTAGTCTAGAGAAAACCTGATGTCAACTGTCCCACTAAGTCATCTAGCAAAGAAAAACTGCTGTTTATTTTTGCCAAGAGTTACACTTTACTGAAGCTCCACCCCCACCTCTGTAAAAGTCCAATTAGGTGCTATATTGTTTAGGAAACAGGTACTTGATTCCCAGCTCTGCACATCAATAGTTGACAGTGGCTGTCTGAAGATTCTGACATGGCTCAGCTGGGCTTCCATCCCCCCCCTTTCTTCTTTCCCTCTCCCCTCCCCTCCTCATTGCTAATATCAGGCTGTCAGCTCATGAAGCTTGGATAGGAGAAATACAAGCCATGACACCTGATTCTAGACAGGAGGATCAATTATTCTCCAAGCAAGGAGTCAGAAGATACCTACCATTCTTTTTAATACATCAAGAGTTCAGTGCTCCCCATCCACAAATTGGCCATGCATTTTTTATTATTATAAAATAGTAACTAAAAAACCCACCCAGTCCTTGGGGTCTCCGGGCAATAGGATAAATAACACAAAAATGGTGAGGAGTGAATAACAGCAATCTCACTACATGCTTTGAGATCCTACAGCAGAGAATCTTTGTGGTGATAGTTACTTTATGGCAGGGGTGTCAAATTCATGTTGTCATGGCAACATCACGTGATGTATCGGGACTTTTCTCCCCTTCACTAAACTGGGTGTGGACTTGGCCAGTGTGTGACACATCTGGCCCGTGGACTGGGAGTTTGACAGCCCTACTTTATGGAAAAGACTAATTTAGCAATACCATTTTGGTCAACATGCGAAATTGTGTTTTTCTAATTGACCCTTCCTCAAGATAATCTAAAGAAATGCTAGATTATAAAGAATAGAGTTATATCACATCTGGAAGATATCAAACCAGATTGTTTTGCATAGTGCCAGCTATCAAGGCACTTCAGTTTCTAATAACTTCCATGCAAGCCTCAACCTCAGCTAGTATACCTACATATATATACACACCGCACATTCTTTAACATGTAGAGTACTTCAGAGGGGAGATGAGAGTTGGCCACATCAAACTCTGTGAGATCAGCCTCCAGAACAGATGGGGGTGGTTCCTTCAGCTGAAGGATTGGCAGCTCCTTCTTGATACGCAGGATTCTGAGCACAGAAAAAAAAACACTGAGATTTCTTCAGACAGTCAATTAGCCAGTTCCCTCTTGGAAGAGAACAGAGATGCTTCTACCAGGAGAGACCACAAGCCACTCTTTCCTCTGTCCTTCTCCCAAGCAACCAAAATAATGTTACAAGCAGGGGTGGGATCCGACTGTGTAACTACCAGTTGGGTGATTTTACGTTTTGCGTGCTTTGCACACATGCGCACCTGATGCATGCTGTGCGCACATGTATATCATCAGCATCTAGCTGCCTGTACTGCTGAGCAGCGCTTGCGCGCAGGTGCGCAGCGATTGAAAAAGCACTTTTCTCCTGCTTTTTCAACCGCAGCTGTGTCACGCAAAGCAGCTGCGGTTGAAAACGCAGGAAATAAAGGTCAGCTAAGAGCCCGGGCGGGCAGGTGGGCCAAAACAGCAGCAAACATAAAACTGGTTCTATGTATGCTGTTTGTTGCTTTTCAGAGCAACTGGTTCTACAGAAGTGGACAGAACCGGTAGAATCCCGCCCCTGGTTACAAGGATCTTCTTTCCATTTTGGCCTGAGCTCTATGACACTGTACCAGCTTTTCATCAGGAGGCCTAAGTTTAGAAATAGCACATCTTATATTACTAGCGTGAAGATTGTATCCAGCTACCACAAAGAACTTGAGCAATTTCCCTACTGCACTTCCACATTCCTAGTCTCCCTTATCTACCATTCTTTTTTCTTTCCCTAACCCTCATTTTTGGCCCTCATTGTTGTATTTTTTCCTAACTGGCAGAACAAAAAGTGATTCAGATAAATATCCAGAACAGCCTACCCTAAGCACATACATTTATTTGTATATTTGTATTAGGTTGGAGAAGTGAAAAATAGTTTCCTTTAAAATGTCAATAAGAAAGCACAGGAATAATTGTTTATTTTCATAACTGGGAATTTGGCATAGTTTTGAAACATTGGGAGCCAGATGAGTATCATAAAATATTCCTATTGTACATATTATTTCAGAATGCAGGTTCCCTTGGAAGTATTCCAGTATTTTTTTAGAACATTTAAAGATATTAGATCCTGCGTCTGACCTAGATTGACTTCATTCAAATGTTCCCCTTCTGGGCAAAACTCAAACATCATGGTTCTAGATCTCCAAAATTCCATCAGCTTGTTGGGAGACACCCCTTCATTCAGTCAAACACTTTCCTCTTTCTGGCTTGTCTGCTCACTTTTTGGCAATATTTAGCATCTTGAGCTTCTTTTTCATTCGTGGCCGTGAAGCAGACATGGAAGTGTCTACAAGAGAGGATGTAGATTGAGAAACCTGCCAAAAAAAAAAAAAATGATGCGTTTAACGAAGAGAATCTGCTCCCTAGAGACTGCATCATGCAGCGTGCCCTTCAAAGTAGTTCGGCATACCATTTACATGCTCATTTTGGTACTGTGATTTTTTTATTACCTTACGCATAATCTTCCGTCCATAAAACAAAACTTTATCCCGCTTGCGAAATCGATATTTTGGTTGCTCTTGAGCCTGAACCTCTGTAGAGAAGTAAAAGAAAGAGACTAGGAATCCAGCAGGATAGGACCAAATTAAACCAAATAAAAAGATACCCTGTGGGGCATGGTTTCTCTTCACCATCAGAAGAGAACTTACTTTGAAGATGAAACCGGTGGATCAATATCAGTACCAAAGCAGAAACAATCAATACCGAAAGCCCAGTTCCTATCACAACTCCCAACACCTGTGGAGAAAATTTGATTTCCAATTGATATTAAGTTTATGGTTATCAGAAATATGACAGACAACAGTTTTATTAGAGAGATGTTCAGGGTGCCTCCATCATTCTTTGTGGAAACCAGATTAAGAGACTCTTCTCTTCATAGCAGATTCCAACCTTGTGAAGCCAACAGGATTTGAATTTATACTTTACTGACCAAAAGATTACAAAAAGAGGATTTTTATCACAGACTACCATATTCTTTGAAGTATAAGACGCACCTAGCTTTTGAGGAGGAAAACAAGAGAAAAAAAATCTGCCTCTGCCTCCCAGCAATTTGCCTCCTTGTAGCAAACAGCAAACAGTCTGGTCAACTTCAGCACAGCCTGATTAGCACAAACAACTGATTGTCGGCCTTTTGATGATCAGCTGTTTCAGGCTGCAGGAATCACCACTGCTTATTGCCGCTTTTGTGTGCCCCATTTTTGGCCTCCACATCCCGTTTTCAGCCTCCACATGCCCCATTTTCAGCTCCCACGCACCCCATTTTCAGCCTGTTCCAGGCAGCGGGGATTGGAAAAGGTAGAAAATGGGGCATGTGGAGGCCGAAAACAGGGCATGTGGAGGCCAAAAATGGGGTGTGGAGGCTGAAAATGGGGCACACAGTGGTGGCAATAGGCAATGGTGATTCCTGCAGCCTGAAACAGCTGATCATTGGGAGACCGATCCGACTGACAATCAGCTGCTTGTGCTAAATCAAGCTGTGCTGAAGCTGACCAGGCTGTTTGCTGTTTGCTACAAAGAGGCAAATTGCTGGGAGGCAGAGGCTAAAGGGTGGGGGGGCTGAGGGGTGAGAGGGGATTCGGCAACATTCGCTATATAAGACGCACAGACATTTCCACCCACTTTTGGGGGTGGAAAAAATGCATCTTATACTCTGAAAAATACAGTAATTAAAATGGACCACGGGGCAAATTGTTTCTAGTCATGGAACAATTTAGAGACTGCATTCAAAAAGACTCCAATTGCTCAACATATTCGGTGATCCCAAAGATACAAAAATTCCAGCCCAGGGTAGCAAATTTAGTTGTATTTAATTCCTGCACAGCAGATGAAATAAGCTCAGAATCTGAGTTTGAAAATCAGTGCACAATCAACATACCTCAGTACTAATGGGGAATTTTAATTACCGGGAGACAAACTCTGCATCAAATGGGAGATCAAACAAGTTTCTGACCAATCCAGCAAACAACATTGTCATCCAAAAGGTAGAGAAGGGAATTAGAGGGACAGCTCTACTGGACCTTCCTTTACCAAGAGAAGAAATGATAGAGGTTGAAGTTGCCAGAATTTTGGGGTGAGAGTGGAATTCAATATAATGTAAACACAAACAATAGAACACAATCAATCCAGTGTTTTAGACTTTAAAACAGATGATTTTCACAAACGTAGAGAGAGCTTGAGAAGATTCCTTGAAAAATATGATTATAAAAGCTCAGTCCCACACAATGCCACTAGAAAAGAAAATTAAGAAATCCAAGAAGAAACCCACATGGTTGCACAAAGTTCTCTCTGATAAACTGAAAGACAAAAAAGGATAAGTAAAAAAAAATGGAAAGAGGGACATATAACTAAGGTAGAATACCAACTAATAAGCCCAAATATGCAAAGATGAAGTCAGGAAAGTGAAAGCTCAGAATGAAGTAACACTTACAACAAATGTCAAGAATAATTTTAAAAAGTTTCTTTCAACATATAAAAAACCCAAGAAAAATAGTCAAGAAAACAATTACTACTATTAGGAGAAGGTGGCAAGGAATTGGGAGAAGGTGGCAAGAAAGTAATGGGCAGTAGAGAAAAAGCAGAGAAGCTTAATTCATTCTTTACATCTGTCTTCACGCAAAATGAAAATATAACCCAACCTACCAAAAACATAACCATAAGCACAGACTAGGAATGCAAATTAAAATAAGCAAGAAAATGGTAAGATAACACCTGCCTACTCTAAACAGTTCAAATCACCAGAACTTGAAGTATCATATCCCAGAGTTTGGAAGGATCTGGCAGACATGATCTCAGATTGAACCCTAACTTTCAATGAAAAGCAGTGTTGGTGAACCTTTTCGGCACCAAGTGCCGAAACGGGAGCATGCGTGCGCATGCGGCAGGAGTGCCGGAGACCGGAAGAGCAGTTCCCCAGGGTGCATGCTCGTGCTGGGAAGCTGAGCTTCTGGTTTCTAGCATGTGAATGTGCACTGGCTACCTAGGCTTCTGGTTTCTAGTGCGCATGCGCGTGCGAAGACCAGCTGGTCGGTGTACATGTGCACCTCAGGGAGCTGCTCTTCCCTTTTCTGGTGCTCCCATGTGTGTGAAGATTAGCTGGCCGACATGCATGCACACGCCAGAACCCAGAACAGAAACAGGCGACAGCTGTCATGCCCAGAGAGATGGCTTTGCATGCCACATCCGGCACACATGCCATAGGTTTGCCATCACAGTCCTAGAGCACCAGATACTACCAGAGGACTGGGAAAGAGCTTGATCAGTTCCCATCTTCAAAAAAGGAAAAAAGCAGGTCCAGGAAACTATAGACCAATCAGCCTGACATCAATAATTAAGAAGATTCCGGAAAAGATAATCTAGCAACAGATTTGGATAATCTAGCAACTAGAAGCAAGCAAAGTTATAACCAATATTATTTCATTCTTTGACAAAGTGACTAAACTAGTGGACAAGAAAAATGCTGTGGACATAGTGTATTTGAATTTCATTTGACAAAGTAAATCACAACCTAATTCTTGATCAGCTAGAAAAATGTGGGATAGACAGCATCACCATCAGATGGATTTGTAACTGGCTAATAAATCACACTCAACTTGTAGTCCTTAATGGAACTACATCTATATTTTAGTTTAGTTTAGTTTAGTTTATTGTCATTGCACCTTGTACAATGAAATAAAATACCATCTTCAGTGCACATCATGACCATGACCATTAAAATAAACACAAACACACATCCTTCACCCTCTACACATTGAACCAGAAACCCCCAACACCACACCAACACTGCACTATACAGCAGAATTCAAAAGAGCTACTGCCCTGGGATAGAAGCTGTTTTTCAGCCTAGTTGTCCTTGTTTTTAATATTCTGTACCGTCTGCCAGATGGTAATAATTCAAACAAAGGGTTCCCAGGATGAGATGGATCTTTGAGAATGTTATGAACTTTCTTAAGGCAGCAGGAGCTATAAAGCTGTTCCAAAGAGAAGAGAGGGCAACCAATGATCTTCTGGGCAATGATGTTAACCCTCTGGAGTGCTTTCCTATCTGCCACTGTGTAATTGGCAAACCATACAGAGGTGCAGTAAGTTAAAATGCTCTCTATGGTGCAGCAGTAGAAGGTCACCAGCAGTTTTTCATTCAGTTGTTGTTTTCTGAGAAGTCTCAGGTAGTATAATATCTGCTGGGACCTTTTGACCAGTGCTGCAATGTGAGCACCCCAGGTCAGGTCCCCAGGTCAGAGTCCCACCACTGTTGTATCTTCTGAAAATTTAGCAATAGTATTACTAGCGTGAGTAGGAATGCAGTCATGCACATAAAGAGTATAGAGTAAGGGACTCAACACGCAACCCTGTGGTGTACCAGTGTTAAGAATAAGGGCTGAAAAAGTATGATTACCTAATCTGACCCTCTGTGAGCGGCCAGACAGGAAATCCATAATCCAAAGGCAGGTTGAATTAGAAAGTCCAAGGTCCAGAAGTTTAGACACTAGTCTATGTGGAAGAATTGTGTTAAACGCAGAACTAAAATCCACAAAAAGCATCCTCACATAGCCCCCCCCCCACTGTTCTAGATGAGTCAGATCAGTGTGAAGAATGATGGCTATAGCGTCCTCTGTAGATCTATTTTTTCTGTATGCAAACTGGTGTTTATCAAATGTATGCGGAAGACCAGAAATAATGTGCCAGGAGACCAATTTCTCAAAGCACTTCATGATGATATGGAGGAAAGTAAGCAGTGTGGTGCCACAGAGTTCTGTTTTAGGCCCTGTCTTCATAAATGACTTAGATGAGGGAATAGAAGGGGGACTCACCAAATTTGCAGATGACACTAAGCTGGCAGGAATAGCCAACACTTCAGAAGATAGGCTCAAGATCCAGATAGATCTTGGAGAACTTGAATACTGGGACTTATCTAATAAAGTGAAATTCAATGTAGAGAAAAATAAGGTTTTATACTTAAGCAAGAAAAACCAAATGTAGAGATTAGATGAAACCTGGCTTAACAGGAATAACTGTGAGAGGGATCTTGGAGTTGTAGTGGATGATCACTTAAATATGAGCCAACAGTGTGTGACAGCAGCCAAAAAAGCCAATGCAATCCTAGCAGAGGTGGTATTCAGCAGGTTCTGACCAGTTCTGGAGAACCGGTAGCGGAAATTTCGAGTAGTTTGGAGAACCGGCAAATACCACCTCTGACTGGAGATTTTACAGTATCCTTCCCTTGCCACACTCACCAAGCCACACCTATAGAACCGGTAGTAAAAAAATGTAAATCCCACCACTGAATCCTGGGTTGCATTAACAGTGAGGGAGAATCAAGTTCATATGAAGTACTCGTACTGCTTTATAAAGTCTTAGTAAGACCACACCTAGAATACTGAATCCAGTTTTGGTCACCACATTATAAAAAAAGATGTTAAAATTTTGGAAAGAGTTCAAAGAAGAACAGCGAAGATGATTGGGGCCTGGAGGCTAAAACATATGAAGTTGCAGGAATTGGGTATCTAGTGAAATGAATAGAAGGATTACGGGTGACATGATAGCAGTGTTCCAATATTTGAGGGGCTGCCACAAAGAAGAGGGGGTCAACTTATTTTCCAAAGCACCAGAAGGTAAGACAAGAAACAATGGATGGAATTTAATAATCTGGAACAGGGGTGTCAAACTCAATTTCATTGAGGGCTGCATCAGGGCTGTGTTTGCCCTTGTGGGACGAGGGTAGTGGACGTGGCCAGCTCAACATCAATCCTGCTGGGGCACCTGAGGTGGCTCCAGTGCTCTGCCAGCGAAAACGGGCTCCCAAGCTGCTTCCAGCTGCGACGGCTTCCTGCAAGCCTCTACCAGTGAAAACAGAGCTCCTGTAACCCTCTGTCAGTGAAAACGGAGCTCCGTTTTTACTGGCAGGCACCACGGGACGGTCCTTTGCTGTTTCCAGGACAGCCCTACAGACCAGATCTAAGCACCCCATGGGCTGGATTCGGCTCCCAGGCCTTGAGTTTGACACCCCTGATCTAGAACTAAGGAGAAATTTCCTAACGAGAACAATTAACCAGTGGAATGAAATTGTGGGTGCTCCATCACTGGAAGCTTTTAAGAGACTGGGCCCCCACTTGTCTCCTGCTTGTTCCCCTGGGATAGGCTATTCTCCTTTTCTAGTATTTATTTTACTGTATATCTGTGCATTTGTTTTTTGTTGCCTATCCATGGGACCTCACCACGGAACTGCATTTTGCTGGATCAGTCCCAGTGTTCAAGTCTGTCAAGGTGAATCATGAATTACGAATCTATCATCTGAAGTGTTAGCTGTTCCTCCCCAGCTTGTTTTCATCTGCAAATTTGATGAGTCTCCCTTCTATCCCGTTATCTAGACTATTTATGAAGACAGAATCTTGCATGCTTCCCTCCATGTAGATGTAGTTTGGATGAGGACCACTCTTTAAGTGTGGTTGGTCAGCCAGTAGCAAATCCATCTGGTGGTGGTATTGTCTATCCCACACTGTTCTATCTTACCAAGAAGTAGGCTGAGGTCAATTTTGTCAAATGCCTTATTGAAGTCTAACTAAACTATGTCCACAGCATTCCCCTTAACCACCAATTTAGTCACTTTGTCAAAGAAGGCAATAAGGTTTTGTCTGGCATGATCTGTTTTTGACACAGCCATGCCAGCTTCTATTAATTGTCTTATTTGTTTGTAGGTGCTCACAAATGTGCTGCTTGACTATTTTTCCAGGATCTTCCCAGGCATTGATGTCAAGCTGATTTATCTGTAATTTCCTGAATCCACTCCCCCCACCCCTCTTTTTTTTGTAGATGAGAACTTCTTGCCTTTGAGATCATTGCTTTCAAAATCCACATGTCCTGGAGAAACAAAAGAGTAACCTACATCAAGTGGAAGCTCATCCCCCATCATCTCACTGTGTTGGCTTTAAAACCCAACACAAGGGAATGATTTTATTATATAGGCCATGTCCACCCAGCTGCTATGGTATGCTTGTTTCCCTCAATTTTCTGCACTGGCAGAAAATAATGCCATCCTCAATCCTGTCACTCATTGGTTTTTGATTTCTATGTTACTTCACTACAATGCTTATTACGTGAAGTACTTTCTGGAATAATTAAATGCTGCACAGAAACAATAACCAATACACTATGGCATTGCCCTTAGCTTTTTCCAGGGTTGCATGTTATTCTTGTATTCACCATTACCGTCTGCAAAAGGAAGTTATTTTATTCCATAGATGGCAGCAACCATTACATGCTGAACTGAGCTTGGCTCACTAAAAGCTTTTCCTCCCACCCACCCCCTCACTATGCTGGTGTGGAGCTGATCCTCCACAAAGAGCTTGAAATTGGAAAGTACAACCGTCATAACCATTGCATCCTGCAGTGGAGAGAATGGAGCAGGCCTTGAGGGAGCAGGGCCACAGCTTTCAGAAACAAAGAATGGCAAAGGAAGAAGCAAAACAAATTAGCATGCTTTATGGTATAGTTAATATCAAGGTGACTTTCTCCATCCTAGGCTTTTTGGATGTACTGGACTACAGACACCATCATTCCAAACTACATAGTCCTTGGACATGTGGTTTGCTAATTATTGTAATTATTTGAAGGGCACAAGGATGGAGATGAGCAGGATGTACTAGATACTATGTTCCATACATGCACTAAACATTTCATTGACAAGAACCATATTGCATTAATTGTTAATTGCAATACAAAGAAGTAAGCCAACAAGTGGATTTTTGGAAACATAAACATGCAACTCATGCTTAAAAGCAAAGTGGTCTCTACATGGCACAAAAAAGATGCATGATGGACAGCTAAGCATGCACTGTTTACTAAGCAGGGAATGATGAAAGGCACATATAGAGTACCATTGGGTTTTCCTCTTGAGAAAGTCTACTGAGCAAAAGGAAGAGAGAAAGAGAGGAAGAGCAGGAGAAAGTAGATGAGCAGTTATCCATTAGTGAAAAGCATGGTGGCTATACCTCTTCCTCCTTCTGTGGCTCCGATTCACTTTGCCCCATGATGGCTATCGACTTTTCTTCCTAGCCTAGTCCATGAAGGACCTGCAGGCAAGAGAAAAATGCATATAGCTCCAGGATTATATATATATATACTTGCAGTGATCAAGTTCAGGCTGTCTCTGATAATTGGGAAAAAAAGTTTGTCTATACAATAAAAAAAAAAAACCAGACTGAATTTTCTGCAGTTGTTAATTATGGACTAACTCTAAGGACTTTTTAATACTCTAATATGCTGTAAAAAGAGCCACAGAAATAGATTTCAAAAATAGATTTGAAATATTTGTCAATATAAATTATTAACTTCAAAAAGCAGATAAGGGGGAAAAACAGTAAATAAATAAATAAATCCGAGAAAAACGTAAGAAAATTTGTATTAATCAAAAGCTGCCATGAAGGCAATTAATCTGAATGAATCAAACATAAAAGTCAGATGAATCTATAGTTAGTTAATGTCAGACTTGCCCCAGTCCAAACTCTTAGGAAAGAAAGATCCTCAATTCCATTTGTTTTTGGTTTTTTTACTAAAAGAAGAGTCCAGGTAGAAATAAATTTCCAATGCTCAAAAGATACAGAAAGTTTCCCCACATCACAGCCCTCCCCCCATGACCAGTCTGTTGTCAGCTAATAAGAGCCCACCTAGGCGTTTTGAGATCATTGAGATGTTCACATTCTTTCTCAGGGTGCATGTTCCTGGGTGCTGGCACAAATTGGTTCCAAGCTCTCTTGCTCTTCATCAAGCTCACATTCCCTCCCCCTTCCAATTTCCCATCACATACACATGCATGTTGATTGCCCATTTTCTGTTAGAGTTTGCAGCATAAATTCAAGTCCAGAAAACACAGAAGACTGACTCAACAGGATCATTAACTTCTTTACAAACATAATAACATGAGTAAAGTTTACAATTTGTAGATTCTTTCAACATAACATAAGCAAAAACACAAGCAGCAGCAGCTCAGAGCAGATATCTGTTTCAGTTTTAATTCTCAGCAAAAGTACACAGAGCAAAACCACACCCAGTCTGTAAGTTCCCATTGGCTGGTCTGTTGCCATGCTTACTCACTTGCTGACTTTGTTAACCATGTCTCTGCCAGTGAATGAATATACTGTGACATTTCCCCCCTGCCATGTCCCCCTCCTCCCTCCTAGACTTTGATAGCAGGATGTCAGCAGAGTGCCAAGCCAAAAATGGCACATCTGACAGTTATTTTGAATTCAGTATATATTACATTTCAAGTGATTTAGAAAAAGAACAGAAAAATAACATACTATTTATTAAGGTTGTTCAGTGCTTCAAATTTGAAGGCAACAACAACAAAAAAAAAAAACATTGGAATATGGATGCACATAGCACTTTTCTGTAACATCTGTTATATAGCAAAAATAATATTTAGAATGTATTGGATTCCAATATGTTATATATATATATATTATATATATATAATAAGGACTCTCAAAACAGCATTTTGTTAGAGTGCAATAAGAGTAAAGCTTCTTTAAAACACATGTTTTTACATTGTCCTATACTTAGTAAATTTGGGGAGAAAGTACCATAGTAGACTATATAAATATGACTGGAACAAAAGCTAAATTTTCAGAGAATCACATTCTCTTGAACAACCTATGTACTACATGGAATTTGACAACTGAAAAATATAAATGATTCTGCCTACCCTTACTACTGTATAGTTAAAAGACTCATATTGCAACTTTGAAAAAAATAAATGAATAGCCCCATTTACTCAATGGATGAGTAAACCTGACATTTATGACATAGACATTTTATTGACAATATAATAAAATGAGAAACAAATTTGTTCAAAATACAGTACGTTGAAATTGTTTAGGTTATATAAGTGAATTATAAATTAATATATAGTTAAATATTATTTACATTAGATATATACGGTAATTATAACTGCTACTTCTCATATTATAGTTTGCTTTTTGTTCTGTATTGTATTTTTTCCACATTTTAAAGTATTATTCATATGTAGTTTTTTTCCTTTGAGGATGTATGTATTTGCAGTATAATTAACTTTGTTTCTTTTCTTTCTTGCAAGTATTTTAAAACCAATGTAAATAAATAATAAAATATGTATGTCTTAAATGCAATTTCTTAAAATCAAACTTTTTTTCTTGGGATAGCACAGCAGTTATGTGAGTCCAAGAAAAGATGCAGTTGCTTTTAAGACTTGCAAGTGGGATGCTATACAACTGCCCCATATATTCCAAAATATATATCAGAATAACAAAGTTGGAAGGGACCTTGAAGGTCTTCCAGTCCAACTCCGTGCTCAAGCAGGAAACCCTATACCATTTCAGACAAATGATTGTCTAATTTCCTCTTAAAAACCTCCAGTGTTGGATCACCCCAACTTCTGGAGGCAAGTTGTTCCATTAATTAATTATTCTAACTGTCAGGAAATTTCTCCTTAGTTCTAGGTTGGTTCTTTCCTTGATTAATTTCCATCCATTGCTGCTTCTTCTGCCTTCCAGTACTTTAAAGTATAAATTGACCCTCCCTTCTTTGTGGCAGCCCTTGAGATATTGGAACACTGCTATCATATCACCCCATCCTTCTTTGCACAACTCTATTATCCATAATACTTCTCTAAATAATAGACAAAGTTATTGTAACATATAGTAATTTGGCTTCCACAAAATCAGTCTTCTTATTTTCACGGCTATTTCAAATATATTAAAAAAATTGATTCAGCAAAGCAGCTTTCAGCAATTTGGGGATACCACAAGACTACACAAGAAGGGAAGGAAATGCAACATTTACGCAATCTATTTGATTTTTTCCAATTATAGATGGGAGTAAACCAAATGGTAGCAACTATAATATCATGCTGTGGTAAAGTTAGATTTGGACTTGTAAATACCTTAATTGCTCTCTCTTAAAACCTATCCATTCTGATCAGTACAATGAATTTTCAATGAACTACCGTGTTTCTCCAACAATACGGCCTCCACCAATAGGAAGCCCCAGCATGATTTATTGGCATAAAATCAAATTAAGCCCCTCCCCCCAAATTAAGGCCCATATTAAACATGCGAAATGGGGGGGGGGGAATGGTGGGGGGGGGCCTTGCCGTTAGGAAGTACTTTGTTGCATGCCCGGATATGGTGCTGCCTGCGTTGGTGGAGCACTTCATATCGGGAGACCTTCCGCCACCGTTGCTTTCCCTTCTCCCTTGCTGCCGTGGTGTTACAGCAACCACGTTTGGCGCAACCACGTGCAGCCAGTCAGGGCTCCTCCCTGCAACCGGAGCCCTGGGGAGACACTTGGCTTCAGGCGCTCCTGTGGCCGCCTTCCCTTTGCCTTCAAGGGAGGAATGTACCCTCCCCCAAGGAATGGGTTGCAAAGACACTGTCTCTCGGCCAAGCCTGACCTGCAAGCATGTACAGGTCAGGGAAATTGCGGGAAGGCGTGCACGGGATCTCGGTGTCAGGATTACGCAGTCCCCCAAGATAAAGACCGGATTCGCACACAATCATGGAGGCCCCAGAGGCGCCCTGCTCCGTAACCTCCAGGGCCGCGCAGGAGGAGCACCTAACAGGCAACGCGAAGCGACTATTCCCGCTTTTTCCCCGCCTTCCTTTTCGGGGGTTTTGAAGGCGAGAAGAAACTTCACCGCCCCCCCCCCCCGCCAACTTTCCACCCCAAGGAGGGCTAACTTCAAGAAGCGTCGCTGTTGCCAAAATGGGTTGCGTGTTTTACCTCTTCGGCGCAGCTCTGGCTTGACTTCAGCTCCCGCACCACCGCGCCGGTTGTCACCTTGTCCCGCAAGAGCAGCTGCAAAGCAGCTGCCATCCCCCACCGCCTAGAAACTAGAGGCGCCGCTTCTGCAGCCTTTCGGGGTAGGCGCGCAAAACGCGCCTCGCTGCAGCCCCCCCGAAACCGCCCTGAGCAGCAGCGAGGTAGAAGGAGGTTTGCACCTCTTTTCCTCTAATGCGTGGTATTTGCTTTCCGAGCGAGGCCCGGAGTTTGGCCTAGAGCCGGTGGTGCGGCGGTGGCGGCGTGATAAAAAGCGGGCGGCCTCTTTCCCTCTCTCTCTCTCTCTCTCTCTCTCTATGTATGAAAGAGCTCTCCTAGCTCGGAGCGTTTGGCGAAGCACACAAGTTTCGCAGTCGGAGAGGGAGGCAGCGGCGAAAAGGACGCGGCGGCAACGGTAGGATGCTGCAAGTCAGGACCTTGCATTGAAGCCCGAGGGGCACATAGCCACCTCCCTCCAGCCCACCTTGAGGAATTGCCTTTTGTTGTTGGTATACTTGGCTTCAGGAAACACCCGTGGCTCGCTTTCCCAGCTCTGCCCAGCTCGCACGGCTCCGGCGTGGCCCTGATGGGATGAGCGGAGGTTTTTAAAATAATTCGCTTTACCTTCGAAGGCAAAGGGAAGGCGGCGACAGGAGTGCCTGAAGCCAAGTGTCTCCTCAGGGCTCCGGTTGCAGGGAGGAGCCCTGACTGGCCGCACATGGCTGCGCCAAACGCCGCGGCGTTACAGTAACGCCGCGGCAGCAAGGGAGAAGGAAAAGCAACGGTGATGGAAGGTCTTCCGAACATCCAAGCTGTCGCCACCCGCCCACCCAAGGATGCAAGGGGGGGGATTAAGTCACCCCCGAAAAGACGGCCTAGCCGGTTTTTCGGGGGTCAAAAAAAAATAAGGCCCGGCCTTATTACGTGAGAAACACGGTACTAAATGAGGCATTGCTCCTGAGAATGTTCTGACCAAATCTACACTGCTGTTTCTGGCAAAGACTAGACTCATGTAAATGGTGACTGTTTAGATGATACGCAAGATGTGTGAAATAATTATGCTCATTATGAAACTCTTACTGTAGAAAACTGTATGTTATTTATGGTCATGTTTTATAAGCAAAGTAGAATCAACCAAATTACTCATTTTTATCCATCCGTATACAGGTAGCCCTTGACTTATGACCACAATTGAGCCCCCAAAATTTGTTGTTAAGTGAGATATTTGTTAAGTGAGTTTTGCCCCATTGTGTGACCTTTCTTGCCACAGTTAAGTGAATCATTGCAGTTTTAAGTTAGTAATCCAGTTGTTAAGTGAACCTGGCTTCCCCATTGACTTTGCTTTGAGAAGGCCACAAAAGGTGATCACATAACCATGGGACAAAACAACGGTCATAAATATAAACCAATTGCCATGCATCTGAATTTTGATATGATCATAGGGATGTTGCAAAGGTTGTAACTTTGAAAAATGGTCGTCACATTTTTCAGTGTTGTAAGTTTGAGTGGTCACTAAACAAACTGTTGTAAGTTGAGGATTACCTGTATTTCTGGAAAACTAAAAGCAACATCTGTATTAAACTTTTATCCAGAGTGGCATTTCTACAAAAAAGGTACATTATTAGGGGGGAAAAAATAAGAAATAGAAACTAGATTTGAGTAAATTTAGCTTCATAAGGACTTTCAAAGTTTTTTTTAAAATCACACACAAACAAGCAATTTCTCACATTATTAAATAAATCAATATACAATATAGCAAACTATATAATTCATATCCAATGAAAATTATAGACAAACTGAGTCTACACATTAGTAGAAATGATAGTTAGTGACAGTCAGGGACAGTGATGTAAAATATATATGCTTAGACAGCCATACCTGCAAAATCCGAAATATTTGATCCCCGATGGAGATCTAGCCCGGACATGGGCTCCTGTTCTATTACTGGATCTCTAATCTGGAAATAGAGCACACATATAGGAAGACACATTGTTTTGCAAAAACAGTACTTACCTAAATCTAGGTAAACATTGGATAAATATTAGTACTGCACAAAGCTGTCAACCAACAAATAAAACTGTTCAGGCTCCTCCCTTGAAAATAACTTAGCCTTCAAAGAATATGCCCTATGTAGTTTTGTTCAAGGGATGAACATTTATGGCCCACATTTGTTTTTGATTTTTCTGAACCACTGTGGCTTCGACAAGAGTGCTTAACTGCAAGAATAAAACTATCCTTCCTGCAAGTTGAACAATATCAGGAACTTGAGCTACTGCTGCCCAAAGCTGAAACAATTGCTTCACTCTCTGGGTTTGTAATCTATCCTATTCTTAAGAAACCTCCTCTTTAGGCTATAGGAAACAAAGAAGATAAACAGAGGTTGTTTATTACCCCAGAGAGTAGCTGCCCTGGCCACAAGAAGGAAAAAACAGGAAATTCTGAAGCAGTCTGATAGCACCTTTTCAGACTAATAAAAACATAAGCACAGGGGGAGTTTTGCTTTCCAGGTAGTTTCCATTACAATTTGTATAATACCTTGTCACTTTTAATATTCAGTGACGCAACCGGTAATGGCATGTGGGAATGACCCTGGAAGGGGAAATACTGCCTAGGACCGTGATGGCGAACCTATGGCATGCATGCCACAGTGGCACGCAGAGCCATTTGTGCAGGCAGGCGAGCCCCAACCAAACTTACCTGCATTGCTCATGTGTGTGCCTCCCAGCTGATTTTTTGGCCCATTTGAGGCCGTTTTTGCCCTCCTGGAGGTTCTGCAGCCTCGGGAGGCTGAAAACGGACCTGTTTCAACACTTCCGGTATTTCCATTTTTTGGCCTCCTGAGGCTAACCCTAACCCTAACCCTAACCCTGGACCTGGTCCCCCCCATCTGTTGACATGTGCCTTTGCGACCACATTGTCTGTCATTACCAACATGTAGCAACCTGCTACCCTGCTCCGGAAATGCTTCAGGGCTAGGAAAATGGCCTTGAGCTCTAGCCAATTTATCGGGCATGCCATGTCTACCTGAGACCAACTCCCCTGGGCTAATTCACCAGCTAGATGGTTCCCCAGCCCTGACGATTGGCATCTGGGTGAGCAGGATTCTGTCTGGTTCCTTGAATGGATGTCCTCTCCAGACTGCCGGAGATTGCCACCACCTGAAGGAGCGAAGGATCTGAGGTGGAACCTGAACCCTAATGGAAGTGTGGCTGGTTCCTGCCCATTGAAATGGGAGCAGGAACCATTGAAGTGTCCGAGCATGGAGATGGGCCCACGGGACGATGCCAATGCAGGAAATCATTTTCCAGAGGAGCTTGGACAGGTGAGACAAGGGTACTGTGCACTGCCATTTAATCTGGAGAATGAACCCATTGAGCTCTCCCTGCACTCTGGGGAGAGAAAGACCTTGCGGAGCGATGTATTGATGATCGCGCCATGATGAAGTAGCCTGGTCGTTGGGAAGAGATGGCTTTTCTTGAAATTGATAGAAAAACCGTGGTCTTGTAGGAACTGCAGCGTGATGTGGAGGTTGCAATGGGCAGAGTGAATTGATGCCAAATGAATCGGTTGTCGTCCAGGTAACACTGGACCCTCACAGGTATCGCTCAAAGCGAAGCCACCAATACTGCCAAGATCTTGGTGAAGACCCTGGGGGGTGATGAAAGCCCGAAGGGCCTGGTACTTGGAAATGTTTGTTCTGGTAACAGAAACGAAAAAACTGGCGGTGATGAGGCCAGATAAGGATATGGAGGTATGCCTCCGTGAGGTCTATGGAAGAGAGGAGATCGCCTTCCTGAATGCTCTCTAGAATTGAATGCAAGGTCTGCATTTTAAAACACCTGTATGGGATGAACCTGTTCAAAAACTTGAGGTCGAGAATGGCTCGCCCCCCCCCCCAAGGCCTTTGGGATCACAAAGAGGCGAGAGTAGAAGCCTAGCCCTCATTGATCCACTGGAACCGGCTGTATGGCTCTTATGTCCACAAGGTGTTGGAATGGCCGATTCCATCAGGGCCCGTTTGGAACTATCCCTAGATATTGGGCAGCAAACAAAAAATCTTGGGGGTGGAAAGAGGAACTCAAGTCAGAGATCCGACCTCACCATCCTGAGCACCCAGGCGTCCAATGTTGACTCCTCCCATCTGGAGGCGAAGAAAGCCAAATGACCTCAGATGGGGGGGGGGGGGAAGGGCATTCACTTTGAACTTTGGAATGAACAACCTCCTCCTCCTCGAAAGGGCCGTTTACTGATAGTCTGCTGTTGCCTTCCTGCAGCCTCAGTTTGTTGTTCCTGGTGAGGAGGGAACGTTCTCTGGCCCTGAGAGAAACGAGTGTTGGACCTGGGTTGGAAGGGTTGGTAGTATGGCGCGGGATGATACTCTGATTTCTTCCCCGAGGAGAGAATCTTTCTCTTGTCCCTGGTTTCCACCAAGTATGGCTCCAGGGTGTTATGGTATCTTTTCTCCGGCAAATGAAACGGAGGCAAACTTTCATTTTCGGTGGGAATCAGACTGCCAATTTCGCAGCCAGAGGAGCCTCCTAGCTGCCATCAAGGAGGCCATGGCCCTTGAGGCAAATCTGGCTGAATTCAGTATAGCGTCCACCATAAATTCTGCCGCCACAATGATCTTATTTAGATCTTGATATGACCTAAAATCAATGGCAGGTAGCTGATCCTGCAGCTGGTGCAGCCAGCACAGCGATGCCCTCGTTAAAAAGGGAACCAAAGAAATTCCTTCCACCAAGCGTTATACAGCTCCCATCTACAGATGCACACAATTGCTAAGGCATATTTCTTGGCAGCAAAGAAAGGTGCAATAAAGAAGATAGCAATTTTTAAGACTTCCAGTGGCAATTCCGTCGAGGACGGACAGAGACCATGATCGTGCACAGCTTCGATCTGTGCTTACCTTGTTGTAAGGGTCCCTATGGGACTGAACCATCAGACCCACCTCAGAGGGGTGGGGGAAGAAGGGGAGACCGCCAGCTGGGTTGAGGGAGGACGCATCTCCCCTCCCTGGCTTTGTATACTCCCCTGGAAGACAGGGAGAAGCGGCAGTTTTAATGGCTGCCCTGAAGACAGGAAGCTACCAGGACCTAAGTGTGTGCTGGAGAGGTGAAGTGGTGAGCATCGTGTATCCAGACAAGAGAAGCTGAAACTTTTATTTTAATAACCCTGAAAAGCAGAAAGAAAGATTCCTCACTTGAGAGTACAACAGCGGCGAATAGAAAACAAGAAGACAATATAAGGTAAATAAAAATCTGGACTACAAAAGAGCTATAATGAAATTAAGGATGGAATGGGAATAATATACAGAACCTGGTATTAATTAGGCATTGGATAAAATGTTGAACTTGCTTGGAACTGATTATACTTTAAAAAAAAGCCAATGGTTGAAATGCTTGAAAATTGACATTAATATAATTGAAAAAAAGGGGAAAAAACTTTGAAAAGTGGAAGTGATATAGAGCGCCACCTAATGGTACAAGGCATTTTTTCCTGGATGACTTTATGGAAAATTACTGGTCTGTTAAATGTGTGAATGAGAAAAGACATGAAATAAAAGACTTTAACATAACAAGAACCCCGGAAGCTTAAAAGAAAAAAGGGGGAGATTGCAGCAAGAGGACAAAGGAAGGCAATATATTAGGACTGTTGGGGGTTGGAAAGGAAACAGAAGAACCAATAAGAAAAAGAGATATAAACGGAGTCTCTTGGCAAGGATTACAATTAACTTTAATAAAATAAAGAATAACACAATTGATTAAAGAATGGAAGAAGCAAGCAAAGAATTTAAGTTGGAACTGCAAACTGTGAAAGAAATGATAAAAGAAAGAAGGGAACTATTGGACACACTGGTAGAAAAAGTAATGCAATTTTTAGCAGAACAAAGGAATTCTAGAGAGGAGAGCTAAAGGAAGAGGAAAACAGCCAAGATGGACATGAAGATTCGGAGACATTGCCAAAAGACACAAAAGGAACTAAAACTAAGACATTGACGACAGAGATAATAAATAAAAGAGAAAAGGCTCCCAAGAGTAAGCAAAAGAGGAAGAGGCTGTACAAGAAGAAATTTCAAAAAAGAGAAAAGGAAAGGGGGGGAAGAAAAATGGGGGACTGCAGCTGGAAATAAATGTAACAGTAGAGGAAAAAAGAGAGATAAGGAGAAAACTTAGTAAAGGGAAAGCTGGCTAAAACTAAGAGAAATGACAAGGCTGAGAGATTTAGAGATAAGAGTTAGATATAGCATAAAAGGGGGATACCACATGGGAATGTATCTTTGTATTTTTTATTAGAAATGTAGACTGGGGAGATTTGAAGTTTATAACTTACTGGGAATTACCTTAAGATTATTAGATAATTATAGATGAGAAAAATGAAGATGGAGTGAGTGATATTAAGAGGGTTCTATTGTTATTAATCCTTTCTTTTTATATATATATATGCATATTCTAAAATATGCTAATGACTAAATGATATAAGGAAAACAGAGAATATGATGACGGGTGAAAATCTGGTATTAATTATGTTTAAAAAGTGTGAATTAGGGCTATATAAATAACTACAGATTGAAAGTGGTCAAAGGGAAGTAAAAGGGGAAACTAACTCTGTTTTTATTTTATTTTTTTATTTTTTTTCTTTCTATTTCTATGAAATAGAAAATACAATTGATTATACAAAGGATATAAGAAAATAGAAAATATAATGAACTGGAAGGGATTATGTGGGAATGTAAAATATTTATAGTGAATGAATTATATTATAATCAAAAGCAGGGGAATGAAAATTTATTAAAATTCTATAGGTAAATTTTGGAAATAAAGAAAAAATATGAAATGATTATATGAATATCTCTGGAATAGATATTATATTGTAGATGGGGGGATATTCCATGTGGATCCTAAATGTATTAATCTTACTTTACTTTCACTAGTTTTTTCTTTCACTGACTAACTATATATTGGTCTTAAGAAAGTTATAGTTCATAACAATACATAAGGTGACATAAAATAGGTGGTAAGCTGAAAATGGAAATAATAGGGGATAAAGAATTGAAAATATATGTGAGGATGAAAAGATTTTGATATTGAATTAATGAATTGAAATATGAAAGGGAAATTTATCTAAAGATTAGTCGAATGGATAATAATTGGAAGTGATATTCATTAAGAAAGTTGAAAGTGTAACTATGACTATGTATAAATATTGTAATCTGGCACGTGAAGTTGTTCACGTGAAGAGATGTGTAAAAAATAAAAATAAAAAAAACTTTGGGGAAAAAAGAAGATAAACATTTTTTAACTTCTAGATATTAAAGTCTGAGCAAGCTTTCCCAATGGATGCCCCTAGTTACGTTCACATAAAGTATCTGGTCAGCATGGTCTGTTGCATGGTCTTTACCTATTTATTTGATTTATATAGCTGTCCATCTCAACAAATTATTTTGGGCAGCTACAGAAATCAAATAAATAAATTAATAATGGCACTAATTTGGCACTTTATAATGGCACTAATTTGGCAATTTAACACTTTATAAAAGAAGAGAGTCAGTTTGGTGTAGTAGGCATCAGGCTAGAACGGGGGTCTTCAAACTTGACAGCTTTAAGACTTGTGGATTTCAACTCCCAGAATTTCTCCTCCAGTCATGTTAGCTCAGGAATTTTGGGAGTTGGAAAGCTTGCCAAGAATACTGCAGGGACCTGTCTAGGCAGTCTCCAAGAATTGGACATAATTAAATGGAACAAAACAAACAACAAATTAAAATTCAGGTTAGTAATAAATATAAAAAGAGCCTGAAGTGTTTAAGTAATAGGCATAGTTCCTGCCTGGTTGCTCAGTGGTGTTTTTTCCCCTCTCATTTACCATATATAGCAGTTTATTACTATACCCTGTAGAAAGTTAGTACCCACCCCTCTCCTAGAAGAATGAAATATTCTAGGAAATATTAAAAAGGCAGAATATTATATTTCCCTGGATGAGAAAAGGAGAAACGTGTTTTTAAAGACAAAGCAGCTTCCAGCAGCTCCCTGCCCCCCTCTTCAGCTCCAGCAGCTCCCTGCCCCCCCCTTCAGCTCCAGGATGATGGGATTAAGACACGGCCCTCAGGACATGATAGGATTAGCCATCTACCCATCTCACCACATGGCACCTGGGAAGATTACATCACCCAGCAAGATTCAACCAAGCCTAGGACTCAAGACACCCTACAAAGTTACCCCTGCATGGTCCCTGGGAGTCTGACAACCAATCAGAATACATTTCTTGCCACAGGAACAGGAAGCAAGTTTAAAGCCCAACAGAGAGTATAAATCTCTCTCCCTCTCTCACCCATGTGCTCCATTTTGCTCAGGACTTCAAACCCCATGTGGTACTATCCACCATTAAACCATCCTTCCAAGCAGTCTCCATGTTTCCAGTGTCTTTCTTCCCACTTGGAACTGAACCCAGATGGACATTTCTTCCAACAACCCCTTGCATCAACATATTATTCTGAATGACCACAGAAGATAAAATAGAGAACAGGACTTTGGTGCTCTTCTCAGTGTGAATTTTGTTTATAGTTCTTGAAAATCTATTTCACAAATCCCTACATAGAAAAGGTAAAATTTTCTCTAAGTCAAGTTCAGCTTCTAGTGGACAAACTAGATAGTCATCTTGGCAACCCTACAGAAATGATTTGCATTCTTGACTTCTCACTCTAGCCTACAGTTACAGATTTCCTGATCTCCTGGATCTATAGAGATGTAAATCAGGTCTAATGTCAACCTTTGAGCAAGGTTGTCTATTCCCCAAATATACCAAAACAAAACTCATATGACAATACATTCCTCTCTAGCACTCTCCATTAAAACTTAATGGGACATCAAAGAATTATACCTGTTCTTTAACAAGAAAGTAAAAACCAATTCATGTTAATGATAGATTTACTAAGAAACAACCTTGATCTTAATTGAATGGAAAATATCTTGCTGGCACAGATCCAGGCAGTTAAGCAATTCCAGTTGCTTGAAATACCTGTCCCTACTCTTAGTTTAAAGTCCCGCACGGTCTCTCTCTTAATCACTCTCATATATCCTCCCCACCACCAATGAGACTAACTCAATTGCAGAAGGAGGCTGGCATTGGTCAGCTTGAGGCACCAGATAGGAGTCAGAAACCTGCCTTATCTGGGGCTTATCTCCCCTCTCCCCCCCAAAAAAAAATCTTTGTCCCAATCTTGGTTTTGTTGCCTTAGCTTCACTCTCCTCCCCAATGACCCAAATTAGTTTCCTTCAAGGAGGACTCAAACACTTATTGAAAGATATTCCCTTTAACAGAACTGACCTCCTCCTTTTGGCTGCTCCCACTCTGCAGATGCCTTTTATGTGCTTACTGCCATCTTTCTTAACTTTAAGTTCCAAACATACATTACTCTTCAATATTGTATACATCTGGAATATATTTACAGCAAGCACAACTGATAAACCAAATAATGAGAAGGAGCTTGTCTTGGCCTCACCCAGAACAAGTGACAATCTTTGTCCAAACCAATATGTAATTTATTAACACATTAGGAAGAAAGTTGGAGCAGGCTCTGCTGTCCAGGGCTCACAAATATGTGGCAAAAAGAGAAAGCGAGCAATAATGAAAATAAATACGACTACAGGGATGGAGGTGTGGGGTAGATAAGTACAATTTTCTTCATACCTGAAATTTTATAGCTATTTTTCTGATTCACTCCTGCTAGTTGATATCATATCTTGTCTTACACAACTCAACTTTTGCCCCCAAAATCCTTGCTCCCTACTTTCTACTTCCTTAATTTTAATTTCTAATAACAGAAGCTGTTTCAAGCCACCCATCATGCCTTTTTGTTCTGCTCATATTTAAAACGTTCAGTTTTCTGAGAAACGAAAGATACACTCTACACATGCTCAGAGACACTCTTATCCCTTATACCAAGTGCACGAGATAGGGCTGGGAATGTTAATGAAGTGTACTCTTTCTCCCTCCCTCCTATTCTTACTTCCCACTCAAACTCACCCATTGATTGCGATCGCAGCTACGACCAGCGAGACCGCCCTTTGCCCATCCCCGACCCCAGCGGCGCCTGGAAAATGACGCAATTAGGCTGCGTCACCACCGCTGGAGCCACTCGTTTTTCTGCGGCGCCCGCAGTTGCTATGTGAAGGCAATCTTTTTAGCCCTGCAGCGGAACGAAGACGCGGACACCGAGGACCGGGAAAACTGCTAACCTTGAGTCTCTGGAGCAAGTTTTACCCTGCTGCACATCTCGACTTTAGACAGAGCGTGCTTCTGATGAACTCATGCCTCCCCAGAAACAGAAAGATAGCCCCCAGCTGCAAAGGCAGTTTGGAGTTGTTCGCATCAACTTGTCAAGGAAGGAGAGGAATGGTGAAAATTTCAGCCACAGTAACATAGCTGAAGTATTTCGCTTCTATCCTACGAAGGACAAGCTGCTTAATGGATCTTTCTGCCAATCGACAAGGTGGGCTATACTGCAGCCTTTCCCCCCAATAGCATAGTCGAGGATATACTACCGAGCAGGATAAACTTTTCCATGGCTCCTTCCCAGCCAACCAAGTTCTCTGGTCTCTGCACCTCCTCCTTCCCTTGAAGATTTGACTCCAGTGGGATCTTGTGTGGAAATATGGGAAATTGGATCTGTGTTCAATTTCCTCTGATTTGACCACATTGATCAATAAACTAGTGACAAAGACAGGACTGCTAAAGCGTCATTGGGTTTCATTGCTTTGATTTTTGGGTTTCATTGCATCTTTGATTTAATTTTTAACTGCATGACAATGTAGAAGTTGTATACATACCCCTAAAACAGCATTGTTAATTAACAAAAATACCAAGGTATCACTGAGAACTTACAGGTCTGTTTTGTTTCTTTGAGAATGCAAAACCAAAAAGTAACAAAAAAGACAAGCCAACAGGATATTTTTAAACCTACATCTAATCTGTGGAATCATCTTCTCCAAGGGCTGATTTTTTTTTGCTTATAATAAGTTTTTTTATTTTTATACAATCATTCCATCTTCAGTTGAACTGTGTACCAGCATCTTTATTAAACAATAATCAAGATTATAACATCCTTTATTACATATTCTACCGATTTAACATAGTAATATCCACCTATTAATTATACTAATTAATTATACAATATTAACATGGTAATATTCAACATGTTAGTCATCATATTAACTTATCACTTTTAACACATCATCTTTATTTTGTTTCCTTATTTCTAACTTCCATTTCTATTATTTAACCATTGATAGAATAAATCCCATACCATATAATATTCAGTTTGCTCTTTCTCTTTAATTGTCAATGTTAATCTATTCATTTTCGCACATTCTAGTATTTTCCTAATCACATTCTCATCTGTAGGTATCTCTTCACTCTTCCAATTTTGGGCAAATACAATTCTGGCCACAGTCAATATATGGATAACTAAATATGCATTTTTCCTACTATATTCTTCGGGTAGAATCACCAATAGAAATATTTCTAGTTTTAAATCAATATGTTTTATCATTTTTTCCAACCATGTCTGTATTTTGGTCCAATAGTTTTTTGCTTTTGAACAGGTTCACCACATATGATAATATGACCCAGGTATCTGTTGGCACTTCCAACATTTAGCCAATTTATCTTTAAAATCCTTGCCAGATGCCCTGGCGTGAAATGCCATCTATAAAATATCTTGTATACATTTTCTTTGTATGCGGTTGGCATTGTTAATTTATAATTCCTAATTCAATTGTGTGACCAATTTTTTTTGCCCATGGTATCATTGCTTCCTTCCTCTTCCAGTTTGATGTATAGTAAATAACTATACATTTTGAGCAATTTTTCTTCTATCCTTGTTAGTATCTTATCTAATTCTGTTAATTCTGTGTAAAAATTGTATAATTTTGCATCTTTCTCATATCTAGACTGTATCTGCAGTTATGAATACTGTGTCAAGTCAATCCCTTGATTGCTTAGCTCTTGTTCATTTTTAAATTCCCCCTTCTCATTTAATATATCTTAGTATCTAACAATATTTTCTATGTTAAGAACATTTGGGTGAACCAATGCTTCCATTGTCAAGAGCCAGACTGGTATCCTCAAATAGTGCTGTTCTCTCATTTTCTCCCATACTAACAATAATGCATTCCTAATATAGTGCCTTTGAAAGTAACCATGTTTTTCGGGAGCTGTGTTATCAAGAAGAGGGAAAAAGAAATATAACCCAGAAATTTTATGAGAAATTATACAATGAAGAAGATTATCCAAAAGAAGAAAAAGTGATAAGATGCTTAAAGAAAACAGAACTCCCAAGAATTTCAGAAGAAAATAAAAATATGTTAAATGAAGAAATAAGATCAGAAGAAGTAATATGGGCGATAAATAAACAAAAAAATAGCAAGGCACCAGGGCCAGATGGGCTACCAGCTGAATTATACAAGAACCAACAAGATATATTAAGTAATAGATTGCTTAAAATATTTAATGTGGTCTTAGATGAGGAAAAAGTCCCATAATCCTGAAACGAAGCAAAAATTATAATTATTCCTAATGAAAATAATGATCAGACAAATATTAGAAATTATAGACCAAGATCCCTGCTAAATGTGGGCTATAGAATGTTCGTAACAATAATAGCTGACAGACTTAAAAGAATCTTAACTGAATTTATTCATATGGATCAGAATGGATTTCTTCCACATAGACAACTTAAAAATAATATAAGGACAATTTTGGACATATTAAGAATATTATGCAGAACATAGTGGTAACCAGGTGGCATTATTGTTTCTATATGCCCAAAAGGCATTTGATAAGGTAAAATGGAACTTTATTCTGCGACAAATTAAATATATGGATTTTGGACAAAAAATTTGAATGTGATTTCAGCAATATATAATAATCAAGAAGCCAAAATATTAATGAATGGGGAAACAACTAACAAATTCAAAATACAAAAAAGAACAAGGCAGGAATGTCCATTATCGTCACTTCTGTTTATTTTGACACTAGAAGTATTGACACTAGAGGAATTCGGAGAAGTTGCGGGGCTAAAAATTAATAGGGAAAAAACAAAAAATTACAAAAAAATATGACAAATAAACAAAAAGAAGCACTGATCAAGATAATGGACATCCAGATAACAAAGTAAAATATTTGAGGATTATGATTTCTTTTTTTTTTTAAATAAAGTTTTATTTGGGTTTTCATACATACAAAATACAAAACATCTTTTTTGAAAATAGCATGGTTCCGGGTTGAACTTCTTTATACAGACACAAAACTCAATTTCATGCTCCTTTTTGTGTTCTATTCCATATCTTATACTATTCTACATTTTCTATATAGTTTTTCCCCTCTTTTAATTTTCTCAATGTTATGATTATCTCATCTCAATTCAAATCATTATATTTATACTTTTGTCTGTTCTGTTTCAATGTCATATTATCTTTTCTCATTAAACAAATTTTCTCCTGTAGTTACTAATTGGAGTATGACACCTTTATATCTTTTAATTACATCCATTCAACTCTTATTTAAACTTCAATATATACCTTAAGGTTATGACCTTCAATATAATACATAATTTCCAATCGAATTCTGCTTGGTACATTCTTATAATACACACTATATTCTTTAAAAAAAAAGATTATAAATATATGTAATTATAAACCCTCATTCCATTCCAATTCAGTTCTATCATTAATAATCATTAAAATCTTAACATCTTTAACACTTCTTTTCAATTAAATATCATACTTCCTTAAAGACACATATAATATCCATAATTAATTTTTCCCTTATTTCTTTTCACGTTTTGTAAATCATTAAATATTCATTTTGTTACATTTATTTATTGACAAGCATTCCACTGAATTATGATAGCTATTTTATCAAACATTTTAATCATACATTGTTTCATATTTTCTAAAATTATTTCTGTTTCTAATATAACAATACTATCTTATGTACCTTTGCAGAATCCCTTTTTCCATTAAATTTTCACCCATTATCTCTAAATAGACCCTGTTTCTCGATATTTTGTTTCTGTCCTTTATAATTTTCTTTCTTTGTTCCCTCTCATCTTCTCCCTCCCCTTTTTACCCCCTTGTCTCTCTACTTCTTGTTATTTCTCATAATTCCAAATCTCCATTTCTAAAAACTGAAATACGAAGCCAAAAGAACCTCTCGCTTCTTACGCATCTTCTTTGTAGTTTTTAAGTTCCATTTTCAGTTCTTCTAAAAGTGGAGCCATTTTAAACAGATTTAAACAACCACCCGATTGATTTTAGTCATTCAAATACAATAACCAAAAATCCAGAAATCATCAAGTAACCCAAATAGTCCCGAGTTATTTATTCTTATTTCTTTTTCCACTTTCTCTTCCTGGGTTTTTTGTTGCGATATTTCAGTTGGAATGTATCTTTTGGAAGTCTTGTTGAGATTTTGCTGTAAGTTCTTTTTTAATTCCAGGCAGTCTCCTCCCTTCCAGATTCTGCCCTTTTATTCTTTTTGTCTCCTGTTTTCAAAAGCTTTTGATTATCCAGAAATCTTTATTATCCCTTTGACTTTTTATTTTCAGCATTAAATGCCTATTAATGTCAAAGTGGATTTTTTTCCAATTTCTTGCTTAAGTCTCTTAGCTGTCAGTATAGGAAAAGGAGAAAAAAAAACCCCAAATCTTTTCCCTTTTCTCTCTCCTTTGCAGCTTAAAAATCTTCTTAGGGAACAATGTTATTGGTTTTTTTTAATAGTTTCAATTCCAGGGCACCTTATTTGTTGTTTTTGCTGTTTGACCCGGTCAACCAAAACTTTCTCTTCTTATCTTCCTCTTGCACATTCTTTTCCGGTCGAGTTCTTCTTTGTGGTGGCCATTTCTGACCACCGCTACAACCGCCTTTGGGAAAGGGAGTAATGGCCAGCTGGGGAGGAGAGATGCGGCTCTCCTCAACCCTGCAGGCAGTCTCCCCCCTCTTCACCACCTCTACGGGGTGGCTTAGCCCCGAAACCAGCCGGCTCGGGGTGCTCCAGCGGTGAGCACAGATCGAAGCCTTGGAGAGATGAGGTTTTGGTCTGTCGCCGAAGAAGCTCAAACCGGAAGAAGCTCAAACCGGAAACTTGTGGGCTTCCTGAAATCAACAGGGTGTGCTCTCGTTTCACCACCTCTCCGAGGTAACTTAAGTCCTTCCGAAACCCCTGCAGTTCAATTTCGGCATAATCCCAACAGAGCCCTTAGGGGATGCATCGCGTTGCCAGCATCAGCCCCGCCTTCTCCCATGGGTTTTACTGCTTTATGAGGGTGCCAGGCAAACTCAGTTAATGCTGTTTTGTAGCAACTTTCAAAGGTTTCCTGAAAGTATCTTTTATTGATTTATCCATTCAATGTGCATAAATGCCCATCTCAAACCATGACTGGGCAGTGGACAATCATAAAAACAGGTTTAAAATATAAAAATAATAATAATAAAAAAGCTGATATATATCCTCATAAGGTTCCCTTAATGTTATTTCTGACATTTTAAGAGATATACAAAAACATAAAATAGCTGCCATGGGAGGCTTGCCTATTCACACAATGGCAATCATTAGGTGCAGTCTATCACAAAATCTTTTTCATATAGTAACTGATTGGTGCATTTGTGGGAAGAAATATCCATCTGGTTCAGTTCCAAGCTGGGAGAAAGACACTGGAAACATGGAGGCTGATTGGAAAGATGGTTTATTGATGAAGCAGAACCACCTGGGTTTGTGGTTCTGGGCAGCTGACAAAATGGAATTGAGAGTGGGGGTTTTTTATACCTTCTTTTGGGCTTGAGCTTTTTGTTCCTGTGCAAGAACATGTATTCTATTGGCTGTTGTTAGATTCCTATGGGGTCATGTAGGGGTCATAGCTGGCTCTATAGGCAAAATACTAAAAGAGAAATGTAAATCTCAGGTGTTTATCTGAGCTCCCAGGTTTGTTGAAATTTGGACTGCTCTGGGGGTGATGCAATGAAGGAGCTTATGTTTTGAAAAGGTATTGTATCTTAATGGCCTTCCTGTTTTGGATCTTGAGTGAGGGATGATCCTACCATTCTGTCTTTGTTCAGACTTCGCTGTAGGAAGTTTCAAAATATCCTGTCTTGAATGGATTACCAAACTACCAAAAAAGTGGAGAAAAAGAGAGAAAGAGAGAGAGAAATGAGAAAATGATGGAGGGAGGGAATGAGAGATGAAAAAGGGAGAAACAAAGAGAGAGGAGGGGGAGAGAAAGGAAGAAAGAAAAAGAAAGAAAATCCCCTCAGACCTACAACAAAAGCAATGGCAAGCTAGATCTCTTGTCAAGAAAACTGCAGTTTTCCAGAAGGCACAAATTGGAAGCAAGTCTAGTTTTTTTTAAAAAAAAGGAAATAACAGAAATGGCAAAAAATGCATCTGAAAATAAGATTATTTACATACATACATACATACATACACAGATACATACATGCTATTGCTGTTAGTGCTATCTTGCCAGCTTCTATCAACTTAGAGTTCACTATGAAAAGATTATGGAGAAGATAATTTCACTTTATTTTGGATTTGCTATTGTATTCAATGAGAAATAAAGAAAAAGAAAGAGGGAAAGGGAAGGAAGGAAAGGGAAGAAAGAAAGAAGAGAGGGAGAGGAGAGAGAAAAACAGAAATGAGAGGAAGGGAGGGAGACTCATTTCCCACAGAAAACACCAGGAACCACGAAACCTGGATAGGCATGGCTGGGGTGTTCATGTGACTGGGTGGGAGTGATGTTGAATTGGCCATGCCCACCCAGGTTTTGTGGCTCCCAGTGTTTTCTTTCCTATGGGAAATGGGTCCAAATGGCTCTGAGTGTTTAAGGTTGCAGACCCCTGCTCTAACCAAAAAGTGTTTATCAATAGAAAAGAATATCTAGTTCAGGATTGAACTGTGGGGTCCTTGATGCTGTCTGAGCTTGATGGTTTTCTTGCAGATGTTTCATTACCAAACTAGGTAATATCGTCAGTAACTAGAAGGGAGTGGAGTTTGCTCTTATTTTCATATACTAGTGGCTTACCCTGTCATTATTGATCAGTTGCTCCACAAACAGTGTTTTGATGGGTGCCAGATCTCTACAGCCTCAGGCAGAGAAGGGCTATTCTGCACCCCTCCCTCAAATGTTCTTTAAAATACAGTTTCCCAGCATTCCTTTAGGAACCTCCAACATGCAAACTGGTTACTCATCCTAAAATGAATCCTCTTTACTTGGAGCTTCAAAATTTGTTGTTTGCTGGGAAGATGTGTAGCTAAAAGTCAGTCTACATTTAGTGTGCATCTGACTTTGGGAATATTTTTTCATAACCAAACCAAAGTGGTTCTGTGCAGTTCACACCCCTTGCTTGCTGGATCTGGATGTCACAAAGCAAAGCCCACATTTTGTAATTAACCCCCGTGTCCCCTTTTGGCTGGCAGAGTACTGCAGGAGGCTGAGTGCTGTCATGCCCCCTGGCCATACCGACCCAGCCAGCCAGTCATTAGGCCAGAGAACCTGTTGTTAAATTATTTGAATGCAGTATTCTTGGAAAAGGCTTTTCGGAAATTGTCACTGCCTGTTACCTAGGGTTGAGAAAGTGTGATCTGTCCATGGTCACCCAGCTGGCTTTCACCTAAGGTAGGGATAACATCTCGGTTTCTAGCCTGAGGTCTTAACTACTACACCAAACTGACTCTGGTTAGAGTAACAAAGAGATTATCTAACAACTTCAGCAAAAGAAAGATGGAATGCCAGAATCTCAAATCAATACAGGAGAATATTTGTAACTCAAGGTTGAAATGAGGGTTCCTTGGTGGTCTCTGAGCTTGGTTGTTTTCTTGCAGATGTCTCATTATTCAAACTAGGTAATTTAATCAGTGGTAGTCAGTGCTAGACTAGCACTGATGATACCTAGCTTGGGTAATGAAATGTCTGCAAGAAAACAACCAAGCTCAGAGAGCACCAAGAACCTCTCAGAGTCTCAAATGCCCCTTCATGTGTTTGCACTCTTCAAACACTAGAGTACCTACTAAAAGGCACATGGATGATGAGCAAAGAATCTGTGTGGACAAGCAAACTCGATTGTATCTAATGTTATATGCAAATATATATACCATAAACCTCCCTCAATGCATCCTGGTGAAAGTATATTGTACATACAAACAAAACCTATGCAAAATTCCAGGTAAAAACAAGTCACTTCCCACATACAATACATTGTGCAAATGTGTGATACATACTCTGAGAATCAAATAACAGAAGCTGTTGTTGTTATTTGTGTCCAACCCATCACGACCCCATGGACAACTTTCTTCCAGGCCTTCCTGTCCTCTAACCATCCCCCTGAGTCCATTTAAGTTCACACCAACTGCTTCAGTGACTCCATCCAGCCACCTCATTCTCTGCCATCCCCTTTTGTCCTTAATTGTTCCCAGCATTAGGCTCTTCTCCAGTGAGTCCTTCCTGCTCATTAGGTGGCCAAGGTATTTGAGTTTCATCTTCAGGATCTGGCCTTCTAAAGAGCAGTCAGGGTTGATCTCCTCTAGGACTGACCAGTTTGATTGTCTTGCAGTCCAAGGGACTCGCAGGAGTCTTCTCCAGCACCATAGTTCAAAGGCCTCAATTCTTTGACGCTCAGACTTCCTTATGGTCCAACTTTCACAGTCATACATTGCAACTGGGAAAACCATAGCCTTGACTACACATGTTTTTGTTGGCAGGGTGATGTCTGTTTTTTAAGATGCTGTCTAGATTTGCCATAGCTTTCCTCCCCAGGAGCAAGTGTCTTTTAATTTCTTGGCCGTAGTCCCCATCTTCAGTGATCTTGAAGCCCAGGAAAATAAAATCTGACACTACGTTCAGAACAGAAGCTGTAGGCATCTTTAATTGCTTGTTCTTTCAACCACAAAGAATGGACTTAGATAAAAAAAGCCAGGAGTAAGGACTCTTTTCTACAGAAGCCCTGCATAAATACCATTTTAAAGATAGACTCATGATAGAGTTCAGGATAGGACAGAGAATAGGCTTCAGGATAGGCATTGTAAAACCAACTGGTCTTTTGCAGTTGCTAGGTTTTTGATATTAAATATACAGATTACAGTGCTGCAGTATTGACAATACCCATAGTATTCATTATGAAAAACCAAAATAATATTTTTCTCATAATTATTTATTAGAATAATACTGTTAGCTATAAATAATTGATTTTTGTAGTCCAAAACTGTACTTCATAAATTAAAACAGGAAAAATTCAAATTAATATTGTATTCTTTGTTACAGTTGTATTAAATTACTGCTTTAAAACAACTGGTCCTTATTTAACATTATTTGGGTCACTTGATTTTTTAAAACTAACTTGTCATTTAATAGACAGGAACATACAGTGGTGGGAGGATATAATTAATCCCACCCTGTAATAAAAGTCCAAAAGGGCAATTCCTAAATTTCTGCTTCTGAAGTAAAAAAAAATACCCGGTGCTTTTCATCTTTTGGGTGATGAGTTATTTTGTAAAGTTGAAGATGAAATGATACATCTGTAAGAGTATCTGCTCAAAGCAACTTTATCAGGTGAGACAAGCCTTGAGAGTCACCGAAGGAGAGATCAGAACTAGACCAGAGAGAATTCCAGGGGATGATGGGCACTTCAGCATTACAGCGAGGAGAGTTTTCAGCTCAAATTCTGATACCCATAAAGAGCAGAGTCAGTCTCTCATTCAAATAGTGACATGGATATTGTCTCTTCATTACCAAATTGCAAAATATCTGCATTCTGGCATTTTGTACAAAAATGACCAAATGCTTGACAGAATTTTTCCAAGCCAGGCTGACAATCCTGAGCTACCATCATCCTCTTCTGAATAAAACAAGATGTTCTGCTACTAGAAGCCAAGAGTGTTTCAATTCTGGCTAAATGTTTTTATCTACTTATATTCCCATTCAAGTACAATACTCTCTGCTTGATAAATGGGCATGATCTATTCTTCATACACAGAAATTGCAACCCAGAAAAAATGATTTGACTAGAATGTCACAGTAAACAAGCAATGTTCACTACGGATGACACACCTAGAAATACTACATAGACCAGTAGAATACTGCTAAGATGGAAATACGTGTATCACTCTTGAACAGGAAAAGATGGGAGAAGTCTTGCTCTGTATTTTGAAGTAGCTGCTTTTGCCCCTTCGAACCCCACTCATTAATTTCAGTTCATTCTATAGCATTCTGAACCTTCCAGGTAACAATCAGAAGAGAATATTTTATTTTCGAGAGAAGTTTACTCCTTTGTATGTTGCTTGAAGAATAATGCCACTGGGTCAGTCCTTTCTCAGGCAAATGGGTTCACCGAAATAACCAGTGGAAGCATGAGTGACTTAAGGATCTCAGAGGTAACACAAGGGTTTTGCCTTGATTATTCCTGCCATGTCCTATTTACTATTCCTTTTTCTTCTTCTAAAACAAAGTTATTTTTAAAAAGTTGTGCGTTTCTTGTGATAATGCTTTGCAAACCTAGTTTCACCCAACTTGAAAAAGATGGGATCTACTGTAGTGATTTCAATAAAGTCTAATGGCGCCCTACTAAGGTTATTTAAAAAGCTATTTTTCCTCCTTCTCCCCCAGCAATCTTGTTAGTCAGAGGACTATTGCAACAGCTGTGTAGGGAACAGACATAGGGCTCACACTGCAAGCTGCTATCTCTCATATCCCAAACCCTGTCATTAAAGACCACTCTTCGCTTATTTGTAGTCCACTTCCAGGCACTTTGTCTCCCAGACAGTCCATCAGGAAGCAGCAAAACAGTCCTCTTTGTTCCCATGAGGCTTTCAGTTCACCACCAACACATTCTCCTGCATCGGGCTTCTGTGAGTGAAACAAGACAGCTATTAAACTCTCCTCCCAGTAAAGGACACAACATGCATCCAGCTCCCTAGCATTGTTTGCACTTCAGGATTCTAAGGCATAGCTGGATTAAATGCTGGATTTTGTTGGAATAAGCACAGTGCTTTGTAATCCAAATTATCCAGTCCTAAATTGATAGGAACAAAGGCAGACGTATACCTATCTTACAGACCCTACCGTTCACAGCAGCAGAAAATAGAACATGACGAGCTGTTTTCCTTGCGGAACATGCCAGATTCGGGGCTGTCTTTGCATTCAGCTATGTAGGCATGGAGCTGAGTAACAGATGCTTCCCCCTCACACTGATGCTGAAAAGAGAAACATGTTATTGTCACTGGGGTGGCCTTGAGAGTTAGTGCAGATAAGAAACAAAACAATGGATACCAGCTCTATATTTATTGTAAGATCTGAAAGTTATCATCTTCCCCTCACTTTTACTGTTCAAGAAACATGGGGAGATCCCTTCTGAGATATTTGCAATGCCCTCATTTATTCTGCCAGGTATTCATACCATCTCTCTTCTTAAGGTAGTAAAGTTAGAAAAGGAATAAAATGTATCTGATAAAGAAGTGTACAAGATGCCATTGTAGAATTCAGAGCAAATCTGCTTAATTCTATCTTGTATATAGGACTAGCAAGGTGTGCAATGGCACAGTAGTTAAAACCCAGGTTTGAGACCCAAGCGTCACACATGGGCTGAGCTCCCATTACTTGCCACAGTTCCTGCCCACCTAGCAATTTAAAAGTATGCAAATATGAATAGATAAATAGGTACCACTTCGGTAGGAAGGAATTCTGTGCAGCCTGGTGTATAGTCATGCTAGCCACGTGACCATGGAAGTGAGAACACTGGCTCCCTTGGCTAGGAAATGGAGATGAGCACTGCCCTCTAGAGTCAGACATGACTGGAGAGGGAAAACCTTTACCTTTTCCTTTATATAGGACTGGCAACTTCTAGCAAGACTAACCTTGATGGTCTCATAAGACCCAGTGATAAGAGCAATGAAGAGGCTGAGCACCATATAGATGAAAAGGCTGATGAAGGTATACAGGTACAGTTGACTGAAAAGCCACACCAGGTAGCTGCTCTGCTGCATGCTGGCAAATGTCACAAACATATCATCCCCATTGATGAGGGAGAATAGACACTCAGACACCATTGAGAGAGAGCGGAACTGAAACCAAAAGAATAGATAAAGATCTATAAAAGACACCCAAAATCTGGACGCCACAATCCAGCAAAAGCAAAACAAACATATAAAAGGGGTTCCTGCAATTGTGACATGTCACAGGCAGCAAAAACTTCCTCCTCTCTACTTCTGTGAAGCTCCCACAACTGCTCTGGGAAATGTATTGGTATGGAAGGGAGACGAACACATTAGAAACCCATCCATAGCTCAAAGGCTTCAGAAACTTTGATCCCTTTGTAGCTTCTGTCTTCAAAATAAAAGCAATTGCATTCTCTTCTAAAGAAGATGCATGTCATTGTTCAATTTGCATTACAACAGCACTTTCTTTAATCAATGGTTCACTTCTGCATCTTCTGTTCATGCTTGGCATTTTCTCCTACCTTGACATGATAGGGACCCAGGACTATCCATCCACAGAAGCAGTAGCCCAGGTAGATCACTGCCACACAGCAGCAGAAGCGAATGACATTGGGAAAGGCGACCCTCATGGTAACAATGAGAATCTAGAAGACATGAAGAAAAGGCAGTCTGAGATTAGGCTCTGGAACCTTTAATCAAGGCATATGTGATCCAAACTGAGGCTGTAACAGCCCTGGAAACATGGCTGAGGCAGGATTTGATCCTAGGAGCAGATTTCATACTTTGAGGAGTCCAACATCAATTTTTTAAGATAGGAACTCCCAGATTTGCTTCTTATATTTTTTACTGGCTCTTTCTTTTGCCACTACTAACCTGGGGCTGGCACTGGGAAGAAAGAAAAAAATGTGTTCCACTTACATTGTATTTTTGAAAGAAACTCAGGTAGCGCATGACCCCAACCCAGACCAAGAGTGTGGAGGTACCCAGAAGGATGCCACAGATATCATAGTCAGCAAAGTTCTGCAAGTAAAGAACACCTTATGCAGAGATACTCCATGAGGAGGGATTGGAACAGGCTGTTCATAGCTCTGGGTTCCAAATCTGAGATATTCCAAGCACTGAAGGTCATAACCTGCTTACCTTGGACTCTATCCCAATTTTCATTATTGTGCCAGACACTGTAAGGATGTCGCTCACCACTAGCAAAATGTACCAGCCATTAAGAAATTCCATGCGATCAGAGAGACAGATATTTTGGCTGTAGCGTTGCTGAAAGAACCGGCTGAACTCCTTTATAAAAAAAAGAACCATTATGAACAAGTTGTCTATCATCAAATACAAAATCTGCCAGCCTGTGACCCTGCCTCACTGCACTGCTCTATCTCCTTCCCTTGTATCAGGGCAAGAGGGCACATTGAATACAATGAACTTTAGATTAGCTTAGTTTTAAAGACTTGGGCCAAATTATTCATCTCCCCTAAACCAGGGCCAGGAGAGAGACTGCTTCATCATTTGAACAATTTCCTTTCAAACATCACCATATTTCTTATGCTAGTCACTCAGTAACACCTAGCAAAAATTGGTCAACCAAAAATAGTCCTGGAAAATGTTAAAGATGATAGTGAAAACTCAATGTTGAAGAAAGGATTGTACAAAACAAAGTGTTTCAGTTTCACTGGAAGTATTCCAGCACGGATTTGGACTTACAAGAAATGTCTGAGCCTGTAATTGTTCAAATTCAAAATACTTTGCACATTTCTACTGCAGAATAAAAGCAGCTGACAATTCTTCTACTATGTTCTCCTACTTCTATTTCAACATTTGCAAATTCTGGGTATTACACAAGCCAACTGCCATAGCAAGAAAACCTGCATTAATTTTGCATCTGTTCCCCAGAACACTTTTTATATAGGTAAAAAAAAAAAAAAAAAAAAAGGAAAGGGGGGGGGGGGGGGGGGGGGAAAGAAAAAGTTCCCGGGAGGGGGGTTGGGGGAAAAAAGGGGGGGGGGGGGGGGGGGGGGGGGGGGGGGGGGGGGAGGGAGGGTTTGTGGAGTTAGGGGGGGGGGGGGGGGGGGGGGGGGGGGGGGGGGGGAAGAGGGGGGGGGGGGGGGGGGGGGGGGGGGGGGGGGGGGGGGGGGGGGGGGGGGGGGGGGGGGGGGGGGAAAACACACCAACAAAGAAAGGTTTTTGGGAATTTGGGGGCCAAAAAAAAACAAGGCCCTTTTATAATAAAAAAATCGTGTTTTCAATTTATGAGTATAATGGAGCCTGCCCATCACAGTTATAAGTTGAGACTGTTCTTCATTTGGTCACCCATATGATTGACTCAATTTTACAACCTTTTTGTGGCAGTTGTTAAGTGATCATTATGTGAATCAATTGTATTCTATGGGCCAGTTTTGTTGAAAACTGGAAGTAAATGCTGTTTTTTGCCAAAACTATCATAAAGTGCAGTCATGGAACCATGGGATGCTGCATACATCCATAAATGAGGACTGGTTGTGAGGACCTGACATGCAGTCATGACATTGTGGGGATAGCCATCAGAACTTTGAATCCAGGGTATAAGTAGCTCTCATCAGAACTTCAAATGGTCACCAAGTGACCAGTCATAAATCGAGGACCACCTATAACATTGGCTAATACAGGCAAACCTTTTTTTTTCTCTTTTAATTTTTTTTCTCTTTTGCAAATAATTACTCTGTCCTAAATAAACTATGTTCATTTGTGGCTAAATCTGGTTGCTTTGTAAATGTTAATGTAATCCTCAAATTCTATTTCTGTTTTTCAAAAATTAAAGTTAGGAGCAGAGGAAGAAGAAGAAATGCCAAAGTGCTGCACCTCTTGAAGAAGCACAGCAGGGACAAACCAGATCAGAATGAACCAGGGCACTAGACTCTAGTTATATGTTGAATTTTTATAGGAAACAATTCTAAATATACAAGCAATATACTTTAAGAAATGTGCCAGCTTCTCCTCCCATCTTCATGGAAAATTTGATTTTTTTCAGCTGTTCAGCACAAAAAGGTCCTTTCCCATCTTGCTTACAGGAATCCACTAAGGAAAAGGATGCCCTTTTCTAGTAATGCTCACATGCTGCAGTCGAAGCCCCTTGATAATTGAGCGGGAACACAAGATGAAAGATAGGACACAGATAAGTATCACCACCACATCAAAGAACATCCGGAAACGGTTGTCTCCTGCAAAAAAGAAAGCAAGGCAATGTTGGGTATCTGGAATGAAACAGGAAGCTACAGAGAACAGAAAGTTAATGCCCCTTCTTACAAAAATGCCATCCATATAGGCTTGACAGAGGTGGGCAAGAAAGAGCAAACATGTAGCATCAGTAATACCAAAATGGCAGGTGGAACAAACCACACAAGATTTTAAGTTTTCTTTTTAATTTTTAAACCAAAGGATGCAGTTGCTTAACCAAAAGAGAGCATGGATTAATAGTGGAAATGTTCATGGAAGAGAAAACAGTCTTACCTGAAGGGTTAGCTGAGGGTTAGATTAGCAAAATTGTCTAAAGCCATTAACAAATATATCATTTTGATCTCCAAAAATGGAAACTACTGGGTTGTAGCATAAAAAGGTCTGACTCAGTATAATGCCCACTGGCAGAGAGATGTGTTCCTCCAAGCCATGAAGCAGTAAGACTTTATTTTAAAAAAGCACCTCAGCCTCAACTCAGTAAACCTTCCCAATTATAGCACAGACTCAGCTTTCCATTTCAATCAGGCTTTCATCCAGGATATAGAACTGAAACACTTGTAGATGCCTTAGTCTGTAAGTTTACACCATGAATTAAATGTAGAGAGGAGAGCCCTGCTAATTCTTTTGGACTTCTTAGCAGCTTTCAAGTGTTATCAATTATAGTACTCTTCTGAACTGCCAGAAGGACCTAAGCCAAAAGAGAACTGCTTGATTGTGGTTCTGCACCTTTTACTAGGCCAGGGCTATCAAACTCCTGGCCCATGGGCTGGATGCATCACGTGCTGGTCATGCCCACGCTCGGTTTAGCGAAGGGGGGAAAAGTCCCGATATGACTTTGACACCTCTGTACTAGGCCATGCCCAAAATATAACGCTGGAAGACTACTGTTCAAGACTTAATCATTGTCTGTCCCAGATGATTTCATTTTATCTCCATTGTCAGAGTTCCAGGTAATAGACTCATACAAGCAAAACTTTGAGGCAGATATTCCTCAAAAAATAGCTGAATACATCATATCAGCACAGATCTGGTAAATACCGACTGTGAAGGTTCCCACAGTTTCACCTAATGAAACATATAAGTTTGTCACTTTCTCAAAACAACCAGTCACATGGTCCAATCATAGCACTGTCTGTTTGCCTGGTGACATCACTTCTCCTTCCTCTGACCAGGTGTGAGAATGACCTTGGTTCCCAAAAGAAAGTATTTTGTTTTGGCTACAAAATCCCAGCTATCTCAAATCCCCCTCTCAGCTCCATTGTGGCAACACTGAAATTTCCAAGATGGTTTTGGTCAGGTTAGCTTCAAGGTTGACACCTATTTTATTCTACTCAACATCTGCATGAAGCTCCTTGGAGAGGTCATCTGGGATGACATTAGTATGCTGATGACTAAAAGGATCAGGGACTGAGATTCAACCTTTTTGTTGATTGATTTTTTTTCCTGAAAGCACATATTCAGTTTGCAAATGCTTCTTGATCTCAGCAATCATTAATAGTCATGACAAGGCCAGACTCTGATTTTATACCATATCAAATTGTTACCACAACAATTATCTATGTTAACAGTACAGGAAATAGAAACAAAATTGACCTACACAAAACACTTTGAGTTTGCAAACAAACCAGGTAGATGGTTGGCATATAAATTAAGAAAAGAAAGGGAAAGGCAATGATTGGAAAAATCTGTGAAGGCAAAAATGTTGCCTAAGATAGTGAACTTATTAAAAAGTCCTATCATAATTTCTATTCAAATTTGTATAAAAGACAGGAGATAGATATGTCATAAATAGAGAAATATTTTTAAGACCACAGTTGCCTAAACCAGGGGTCGCCAACCTTTTGGACCTCAGTGACCACCAAACTCATAATTTTAAATCCTAATATGAATTTTGACTGATGGTGGCTTGCTGACGTTGGGGGAGAGAGAGAGAGAGAGAGAGAGAGAGAGAGAAGCACAGAGAGGCAGGGGTGGGATTCAAATTTTGTAACAACCAGTTCTGTGGGCATGGCCTAATATGTGGGTGTGGCTTGGTGGTCATGTGATTGGCTGGGCATGGCTTGTATGAAAATATTATAAATATTTATGTAAATATTGATTTTTTATAAAAAAAGCAATTTTTACTCAAAATGAGGCAAAGCTGGCAGGCAGATTGAGTTGCTCACAGAATCACAGATTCACTCAGAGATCTATCTTTCTGTATTCGGCTACCTGAGTCTGTCACATAAAATTTGATTGCAAGCAAACACACAAAATTAACTCACAATAAACCATGTATGTAAATACTGATTTTTTTATTAAAAAAAGAGCAACTTTTACCCAAAATCAGGCAAAGCAGGCAGACAGATTGAATTGGTCATAGAATCACAGATTCATTCAGAGATCTATCTTTCTGGCATCGGCTACCTGAGTCTGCACTGACAAATAGAAGCTTCAGTCCTAAGGAAGGTTCGGCTCTGCTTAAAAGCAGAGCCGAAGATCTAAAGATTAGCTAGAAAGCAAGAAATCCAATTATTTCCTGCTTTCTAGCTAATCTAAATCTCCCGCACAGCAGAACAGCTGATGGTTGGGGGAAAAAGGAAAATAGCAACTTAGCTGGCAAGTTTGCCAGGTAAGGATTGAGTGGGCGGGAGGGTTCCTGTGGGCCATGCAGCCTTGTGTTCCCACACAGCCTGGATTAATTGCTTTGGAGGGTGCTCTGGGGGTGACATTTCTCTGAGGACCACCAAAATTTTCTCGCGGCTCACTGGTTGGCGACCACTGGCCTAAACTATCACAAACCCAGAGTCAACTTATGAATGACCCAATAACTGTCTTTGAGATAACATAAACCATTAAAAAAATGAGGCCAGGCAAAACCCCAGGCCCAGATGGTCTCACAAGCCAATACTATAAGTGCTTCGAGGAAGAACTCCTTCAACCACTAAAGTATACAATGAATGATATACTACAGGGGGAAAATATACTCCAGAAGTGGAAAGAAGCAAACATTGTGTTCTCCCAAAGAAGGGTCAAGATGTTACAAAGACAAAGAATTACAGACCAATTTCACTATAAAAACAAAGATTACAAACTTTTCACTGCCTTTCTGGCAGAAAGACTAAAGAAGATTTTACAGGCATATATACTTGAAGACCAAGCAGGCTTTCTGCCGAAAATTCAGCTAAGAGATGATATGAGGACTGTCGTAATTATTATTGAATACTTACTATATCATAATGAGAAACAGGCTGCTTTAATATTTTTAGATACAGAGAAGCCTTTTGACAACCTAAATCGGGTTTTTATGTTTAAGGTGCTGGAAAAAATGGACTTTGGAGAGAATTTTATCCAAGGAATTAAAGCAATCTACACATCACAGAATGCAAAAATAATCATAAATGGTGATCTAAGTAACTCATGTGAAATTCAACAGGGTACAAGACAAGGATGCCCCTCTGTTGTTTATTTTGGTATTGGAAGTTCTAAACAGAAGTATCAGACAAGATGATAAAATAAGGGGTATAAACATTAAGAAAGAAGTTTATAAATTGAGGGCATTTGCTGATGATCTGGTTATATTATTGGTGGAAAAAGTTGGTGGAAATGGACCAGAGATTAACTCAGGTGGACAACAGCCTGGAGGCCTCGATAATATCCCTGGAGATGGAAAAGGCTGAATACTTCCTAAGATTTCAAAATATAGAAGAGAAAGGGGAAGACCTCCCTGATAAAATGGCAGAGTTGTTGGCTGAAGTGTTGGAAGTGAGCAAGCAGGAGGCACTATCTGAGATGGATGAAATTTTTCGGGTCCACACAGACTGTGCTAGGAGGAATAAACTCCCCAGGGAAGTACATATTAGGTTCCTGAAAAACGACTAGAATGGAAATACTTCAAAAAGCTAAAGGATGCCAATGGTGTATAAAGAGAAAGAAATAATGATTCTAAAACAAATACCGAGAAGAGTGCGAGATAAAAAAGAGAATACCTATTTTTGGCAAGAAAATTGATTAAATATAACATATACTTTGGATGGTTGATACCTGAAGGCCTATTGGTGACTTGGCATGAAAAAAGATAGAGTTAGATTTAATAGACAAGGCAATTGAATTTGATTATCAACATTTCGGCATGGAGGAAGAGAAGGAGAAAAGAGGGAAAGCAGACAAGAAGAGACAAGAAGTATCGATCAGAGTGGAAACGGTAAAAGAGAGTGAAATGAAGCAAAAAGAAAGAGCAGAACGGGAAGGAGCTAGAGCAAGAGAACAGAGAAATAAGAACCACTAGGACAACCAGACCTATCTTCAAATAAAAAGATGGAAGAAGAAATTACTTTAATGTCAGTTAATGTTAATGGATTGAACTCTTCAGTGAAAAGGAAAGCTTTTTTCAACAAATTTAAAAAAATGAATTTAGATTTGATTTGTCTCCAGGAAGTACATATTAAAAATGACCACTCTAAACTATTGGAAAACCCTAAGCCTCATTAGTACAGCAGAAAAAAAGAGGGTGGCCATCTTCATCAAAGAATCAATAGAATCAAAACAAATTTACAAAGATGAAGAGAATAGAATCTTGATAGCAGAAGTAATGATAAATGGACACTATTATCAGTAATATATGTACCAAATACTAAGCAAGAAGTTTTTTATGAACAACTGCATAATAAAATTATAGAAATGGAATAGGATAACATTTGTATTGTGGGAGATTTTAATGCAATTGTTGATGTAAAATTAGACTATAAAAGTAGTAAAAAAAATCAAAAAGCTAGGAGAACCTTACCAAAGATCTTTTTTAAAATGACAGAGAAAATAGGAATTAAAGATACTTGGAGAGAATTAAAACCAGAGAAAAAATAATATACTTTCTATTCAAATAAGCGTAAATCATGGTCGAGAATTGATATGATATGGATGGCATTGGAATTGCAAGAGAATATACAAGAAGTAGAAGTGGAGTCAAGCATTTGGGCAGACCATAATCCAATAAAATTTAAATGGAAAGGACAAATAAGAAAACCAAGATGGACATTAAAGCAGTCAGCATTGAAAAATAAAGAGATTATACAAAAAACAGAGAAGGAAATGCATTTTAAAAAAGAATAAAAATGGAGAAACATCCTTGCAAAATGTATGGTATACTGCCAAGGCATATTTGAGGGGATTAGCAATCTCCTATATAGGAAGAAAAAATTAGGAGAAAAAGAAAAGACCAGAGGGATTAGAAGAAGAATATAAAAGACTTCAAAAACTCACAAGAACTAAATGGTAAAAACCAAATGGAATTAGTAAAACATGAATTAAATATTCCAGAGAAAGAGGAACTGGAACAAGAAATTAAAGTAGCCAAACAGAACTTTTTTGCAAATGCAAACAAGCCAGGGAGATCGTTGGCATTCAAACTCAAAAAAGAGAAAGAAAAGAAATTGATACAAAAGCTGCAAGACGAAACGGGTGCAATTTGACACAAAAATGAAGATAAGAAAGAAAAAAAAAGAATTTTATGAAAGACTATACAGTAAAGAAAATATACCAGAAGATAAAATTAAACAATATATGGAAGAAGCCAACCTACCAAAAATGTCAAAAGAAGTGAAGACAATGTTGAATGAAAGAATAACAATGATGGAATTAACAGAAGCAATTAAGAGGCAAAAAAAATAACAAGACACCAGGACCAGATGGCCTACAGCAGAATTTTACAAATACTTACAAGATACCTTAGGTCCATTTATGCTTGAAGTCTACAATGAAGCATTGTTTGAAGCAAAAATTCCTAAAACATGGACGGAAGCAATTATAACATTGATACCTAAAGAAGACTCTGATTTACTACAAATAAAAAACTATAGACCGATATCATTGTTAAATGTAGACTATAAAATTTATGCCTCAATAATTGCAGAAAGACTGAAAAGATTTTTGAATGACTTTATACATATAGATCAGAATGGATTTTTTACCTAAGGGGTAAATTAAAAATAATATGTGGATGATTTTGAATACAGTGGAATATTATGAGACACATTCTGGAGAGCAGATGGCATTGATTTTTCTTGATGCACAGAAAGCTTTTGACAATTTGAGTTGGCAGTTTATGTTTTTACAATTAAAACATAGATTTTGGAGAGAAATTTATTAATATGAAGACATTATACCATAAACAAACAAGCAAAGGTGATGTCATAAATGGTGACATGACTGAGAACTTCAATATAACGAAAGGTACAAGGCAAGGTTGTCCTTTATCCCCATTGTTATTTATATTAATTTTATAGGAGTTAGCTAGAAACATTAGAGAAGATAGTGAAATAAAAGGTATGAGAATAAAGAAGGAGGAGTATAAGTTACAGGCCGCTGATGATTTGGTGCTCATTTTAGAAGATCCACAGGAAACAGAACCTAAATTAATTGCAAAGATAGAAGAATATGATGCAGTTGCAGGATTGAAAATAAATAAAGAGAAAATGAAAATAATGGTTAAAATTTTTACAGATAGAAGAGAGAATTTACAAAAATGATGAATATGCAGATTGTAAAGAAAGTTAAATATCTAGGAGTTCAATTAACAGCGAAATGTGCAGCTCTCAAACTATAACAAAGTGAAATTACAAATTAAAACGGATTTGGAAAACTGGAAAAATGTACAACTGTCCCTATTGGGTAGAATAGCTACAATTAAGATGAATTAAGATGAGCCGAGATTATTGTACCTGTTTCAGACAATCCCAATAAAGCTGGGGAAAAATATTTTGAAGAATTAAATAAGATGATATTAAAATTTGTATGGCAAGGTAAAAAAGCGAGAATAAAATTAAAAATATTACAAAATGTTAAAACTAGAGGTGGTTTTGAACTCCAGGACTGGGAGCTATACTACTAAACATGGGCACTTACGTGGGTGAAAGAGTAGATTAATTTGAGGAATACAAGATTACTAATTCTTGAGGTCATGATCTGCAATTGGGATGGCATACCTTTTTATGGTACAAGAAGCATGAGATATGTTGTGTCCCTGACTAGCTAAGTCTTCAACCTGGTCCGCATTTTGAGCGGGACCACCGACTGTTCCCATTGGTTGGTGCCGCTTTGACAGCAGACTATATAAGGAGCTGTCAAATGGCATCAACTGGGGCTTTGGGGCTCCGCCCAACCAGCCGGCTGCCAGCCCAGCTGGGCAGCCACGTTAATCTGTTACTGCTTCAAATAAAGAAACGTTATTCTTCAGCTCCTGTGTCTGCCTGGTGTGTCCTTCAACCAAACACAACACTGGCGACGAAGGTGGGATATCAGAAGAGCCACCCAGGCAAGAAGCTAAGTCACTGAAGATAGAGCTGAAGCCACAGAATGTCTGGAGCCGCAGACAGTCTATGCGTGCGCCAAATTTAAAGAGCCTCCTCAGCTGAGGAGAAAGTCTCCTGACTGAGGAGAAAGTCACTGCCTGACAGGCCCTGTTGCGTGCGCCCTTTTGAGGGCACGAAGCTGAAAGTCTCCTGACTGAGGAGAAAGGCACTCTAGCCTCCCGTGCGAAGACACTCCCGTTGGCGCTACAAGAGCGCAGAAGTCTAAAACCTCCCTAGCTGAGGAACAGACGCCGCTATCAAGGCCCGTGAAGGCCAGCGAGACCTTCCCCCGTAGCAGGCATAGAGCGCCTCCCGTGCCAAAGGCACCCCGCTGGCGCTACAAGAGCACAGAAGACTACAGCCTCTAGCCGAGGCCCAGACGCCGCCCTCAAGGCCGTGAAGGCCGGCGAGACTCGCTTCCCCCGACTCGGCCGCCGTTATCGCCCTGCCGCAGCCGCGGTTTTCCCAAGCTGCCACCGCCGCCGCCCGCCTCCGCCGCTGCGGCCTCCGCTGCAGCCGCTCCCGCCGAGGACGCCGAGTGCTTCTTCTGCTGCCGCCGCGCTGCCTGCAGCAGCGCGGCCGCGCCTTCCGCTTTCTTCTGCTGCCGCCGCCGCGCCTCCGCAGCCGCTGCCTCGCTCCGCTGCCGCCAGTGGCCCGCCGCGGCGGCCTCCGTTCTTCTGCCGCCGCCGCCTCCGCTGCCACCGCCGCGCCTCCGCTTCTTCTGCTGCCGCCGCGCCTCCGCAGCCGCTGCCTCGCTCCGCTGCCGCCGCGGCCTCCGCTTCTTCTGCCGCCACCGCCGCGGCCTCCGCAGCCGCTGCCTCGCTCCGCTGCCGCGCGCCTCCTCCTCCGCGGCCTCCGCTTCTTCTGCCGCCGCCGCCTCGCTCCGCTGCCGCCGCCTGTCTCCGCCGCCGCCGCGGCCTCTTCCGCGCTCCGCCGCGCCTCTTCCGCCCGCCGCGCCTCTTCCGCCCCGCCGCGGCCTCCGCTGCAGCTGTTTCCTGTTCCGCCACCGCCGCTGCTTCCGCCGCTGCCGCCGCTCCGCCGCGCGCCTCCGCTGCAGCTGCCTCTTTCAGCCGCCAGCCTCCGCCGCCGCACGGCCTTTTCGCCGCCGCCGGCCCCCCGCTGGCAGCCGCCCCGCCTGGGACGCTGCTGCCGCTTCTGCCGCTGAGGCCTTCCGCCGCGCTGCGCGACCTCCGCTGCAGTCGCCTCCCCATCCCAGCCGCCGCCGCCGCCTCTGCCGCGGCCGCCGACAGCCCGAGCGCCCTCGACTCCCACCGGCTGCCGAGCGACGGGCCACTGCCAGTGCAGCTCATCACCATTGTGGACTGGGTGCAGCCATTGGCTCTGCAGATCTGCAGCCCCTTCGGGTTGAGCATGGCTGGTGTTCGCTTTCCATGATTCACTGAGTTGTTTGAGACTTTTATTCATTCTCTCACTTTTGTTAATTAAAATTCTTCTCTGCACCCCCTCCTTCCCAGTGACTCTGGGGGATGGATCCGTATTTAGCGGGTGGTGGGTGTCAGGCGTTGAACAAGGAGGTGCGCAAAAGCTAGGTAGGTGGGAGGTTGGATGTTCTTGTCCCAAGGGGGCCAGGAGAGCACAACGAGCCTCCAGACTTAGGGTTCAGGCACCTCTGCCCTACCCCATGCAGGCAGTCACCAGACATGTTTATTCACCATCTTATCTGGTTTCCTTCTCAGGCTCCTGCCTTGTGACAGGTGGGGTGCCATTTTTGTAAGCCTAGTGGATAGGTGTGCAAAGCAGCTACTAGTTCAATGTCCTTGTTTATACCATTGTATTCCCAAAAGGCTGGGCAGCGCATGCCCTTAGTTAGGGAAAGGGGTGTTGTGTCCCTGACTAGCTAAGTCTTCAACCTGGTCCGCATTTTGAGCGGGACCACCGACTGTTCCCATTGGTTGGTGCCGCTTGACAGCAGACTATATAAGGAGCTGTCAAACGGCATCAACTGGGGCTTTTGGGGCTGCCCAGCCAGCTGGCTGCCAGCCCAGCTGGGCAGCCACGTTAATCTGTTACTGCTTCAAATAAAGAAACGTTATTCTTCAGCTCCTGTGTCTGCCTGGTGTGTCCTTCAACCAAACACAACAAGATACATAGCTATTTCTAGAGGTATTACATTAGGAATGCATTACTGTTAGTATGGACCAAAATCAAAGAGCAACATTATTTGAAAATACCAGTCTGGTTATCTACAATGGAAGCATTGATACATCCAAATGTTACGAATATGGAAAAAAATCATGGTGGCCACAATTACAGATACAATCGAGATATGAAAAAAATAGGAAAGCATATGGGTTTTATAAAGAACCAAATGAGCTGGATCAGATTCTAATGAGAACAGATGAAAAAATAATTATGAGGATATATTATTATTTATTAACTATTAAAATTTGGAACTTTGTTACTATATATGTTGACAGCAGCAGGTATGCACAAAAACTGTGTGTACACTGTGGGCTGGTTCTTTGCTATTTCCAGACCAGCCCCACGGGCCAGATCTAAGCACCCTGTGGGCCAGATGCAGCCCACAGGCCTTGAGTTTGACACCCCTGGTATAAAGCTATTACAGAATCTACTTGCTCTGCTTCAGACACTGTGAAACTTCCTCCCAGAATGTAACAAAGAAAACTGGTAATGGAAATGATGTGTAGTGTCTCTGACAATACTGTGAGCCCTACTCAAATGCTTATATGCTATGTCCTGAATAGGAAGTGAACTTCCGATGATCTTTTCTGTCATCCTCACCTCTCTCCGCATAGCCTTCCAATCTGAAACAGTAATACCTCCCAACCACACGGTAATGCAATATGACAGGATACTTTCAATCGTCCCTTCACAAAAAGTGGTAGAGGGGAAGGAAGATGTGCTCTTCTCACACAATGCAGAAAATGCAGACGCTACTGTGCCCGCTTCACCAAGTGTCTCACTGTTGAAAGACGAAGCTAACCTGCTCTATATGCTTTACATTTCTTGAAACCTGTGCAGAAGTTGCAGCTGGTGGAAAAAGCAACTTTAACTGCTTCTGCCCCTCCCAGCCCCACTCTCTCCAACATAAAATCTTTTCATCTGAATGATACAGCTGTACTCATAAGTTTACATAACCTGGCAGAATTTAGGATTTCTTGGCCATTTTTCAAAGAATATGAATGATAACACAAAAAGTTTTCTTTCACTCACAGTTAGAGGTTGGCTGAAGCCATTTATTATCAATCAACTGTGTTTACTCTTTTTAAATCATAATGACAACAGGAACTACCCAAATGACCCTGATCAAAAGTTTACATACCCCAGTTCTTAATACGGTGTATTGCCCCCTTTAATATCAATGGCAGCTTGAAGTCTTTTGTGATATGTGTGGATGAGGCTCTTTATCTTCTCAGATGGTAAAGCTGCCCATTCTTCCTGGCAAAAAGCCTCCAGTTCCTGTAAATTCTTGGGCTGTCTTGCATGAACTGCACATTTGAGATCTCCCCAGAGTGGCTCAATGATACTAAAGTCAGGAGACTGAGATGGCCACTCCAGAACTTTCACTTTATTCTGCTGTAGCCAATGACAGGTCAACTTGGCCTTGTGTTGAGGATCATTGTCATGTTGGAATATCCAAGTACATCCCATGCACAGCTTCTGGGCTGATGAATGCAAATTTTCCTCTAATATCTTTTGATAACATACAACATTCATCTTGCCATCAATTCTGACCAAATTTCCTGTACCTTTGTAGCTCACACATCCTCAAAACATCAGCAATCCACCTCCGTGTTTCACAGTAGGAATGGTGTACTTTTCATCATAGGCCTTGTTGATTCCTCTCCAAATGTAGTGTTTATGGTTGTGGCCAAAACGCTCAATTTCGGTCTCATCACTCCAAATGACTTTGTGCCAGAAGATTTGAGGATGTCTCTGTGCTGTTTGGCGTATTGTAAGCGGGATATGTTGTGGCATTTGCGTAGTAATGGCTTTCTTCTGGCGACTCAACCATGCAGCCTATCTTTCAAGTGCCTCCTTATTGTGCATCTTGAAACAGCCATACCACATGTTTTCAGAATTCTGTATTTCACCTGAAGTTATTTGTGGGTTTTTCTTTGCATCCCGAACAATTTTCCTGGCAGTTGTGGCTGAAATTTTAGTTGGTCTACCTGACCGTGGTTTGGTTTCAACAGAACCCCTCATTTTCCACTTCTTGATTAGTGTTTGAACACTGCTGATTAGCATTCTCAATTCCTTGGATATCTTTTTATATCCCTTTCCTGTTTTATACAATTCAACTACCTTTTCCCACAGATCCTTTGACAATTCTTTTGCTTTCCCCATGACTCAGAAGCCAGAAATGTCAGTGCAACACTGGATGAAAGATGCAAAGGTCTGTCAGGAGTCCAGGAACTAATTGACTTTTGATACACACACACTAATTACAAGCAAACAGATCACAGGTGAGGGTGGTTACCTTTAATAGCCATTCCAACTCCTTTGTGTCAACCTGTGTGCTATCAGGCCAAAATCACCACGGTATGTAAACTTTTGATCAGGGTCATTTGGGTAGTTACTGTTGTCATTATGATATAAAAAGAGTAAACACAGTTGATTGATAATAAATGGCTTCACCCAACCTCTAACCGTGAGTGAAAGAAAACTTTTTGTGTTATCATTCATATTTTCTGCCAAATGGCCAAGAAATCATAAGTTCTGCCAGGGTATGTAAACAACTGTACCTGGCAGATTCAGAATACTACAAGGGTGTCACTCGATTTTATTGAGGGCCACATCAGGGTTGTGTTTGACCTCGGAGGGCCAAGGGGAAGCATGGCCAGAGGTGGACGTGGCCATGCTGGGCATGACATGGAACTCCTGTTGGGGGCACCTGTGGTGGCCAAGTGCTAAGGCAGGACTTCCCTGAGACCCTCCCTCACTCTCATTATAATCCCCTTTCTTCCTTCCTCCTTCTTTCCTTTTCTCCTTTTTCCTTCCTTCTTCATTCTCTTGTCAATGCTGAAGTGAACCTGGCTGAAGCCATCTTCTCTTGCCTAACAGTTGCCACGAAGCCTGAGAAAGAAGAGGAGGGGGAAAGTAGATAGCCCAGCTTACAGTCAAAATAAGTTTTCCTGTGGAAACCAGGGTCATTGGAGCAGGTGGCTGGTGGTGGTGGTGAAGAGCCTGCCAGCCATGTTCATTGGACAATGAACTGATACCCTGGGGAGGGTGGGGGGAGTATTAATCTTTTAATTAGGTGAAAACTGCAGGAACTTTCAGAGTTGGCTTTCAATGGCTGTGCCAATATGATATATCCAATAAACATGTTCTTAGAGAAGAACCTCAGTTTTCTTCTTTCAGTGGATGCATTACTCATGCTGACATTAAGCCAACTCTCCTAACTTTCCAGTCCAACCAGAGCTGCTCTCTGGGGTCCTGACGCTCGGCTGCTCACCCGATCTCTTGAGGGGAGTAGAGAAGATCTAGGAAAGACTGCAAAGGAGAAGCAAAGGGAAGGAGGTGCAATCACCAGTGCAACACCCACAGAGAGCCTGGACACCCCCGCGGAGGTACTTCAGACTGTGGCGATGATATTGATGGAGGTCGTCCTCCCAGCAGTAACTCAACCCAAGGTCCAAGCAGAGGCAAAGATCACCAAGGACTTGTACCGAGCTAAGGACCTCTGACACCAGGGCTCTCTTCAGAGGCTTGGGACGGAGTTTCCACTGACATCTATGTGGGAGTTGGCCGCTCTTGCCCCGCAATGGAGGGTGAGAAGGCCTCCTGAGCTGGAAAAATCCAGAGAATAGAGATATGTGACAGCTCACCAATGGAGAACCTGAAGGACAGGTTTGACTGGATGAGCATTGAGCGGATGGGGCAGGCATGGAAGCTCGAGTGCCCTGGCGAGGTCCTAAAGCAGACCGACCCTGAGGTTCCTGCCCTGCTGCCATCCATTGCCAGCTAGTTCTACCTGACTGCAGTCAGCTCAGTCAAGCCCAGGCCACAGCGGAACCCACCTCACCGCCACTAGATAGCAAGCCTACCTGGCTGTGCGCCCAACCTTTCAGGATGGGCAGGGACCTCCACCATGGGCATACTACCCTGAGGCTGGCTGGGTTCCTGGCTTCCTGATCCTCCTTCACCTCCACCTCCTTGTCCAGCTGCTCCTCCCGCCATGAAAGTCACCTTCAAAGGGGACCCGGAGAAATTGCGTTTTTCACGAACCAGGTGTGGGTTCATCTAGATGACTACCCAAGTGACCGAGCAATGGTCCACACTGTGACAGCTAACTTAAGAGGGGGAAGCAGCTGAATGGGTGACCCAGCTCCATGACGAAGACACACCAAAGATGGGGAACATTGATGCCTTACTGCAAGAATTGAGGAATAGGTTCAAGAACAACTGCCAGGCACTCCAAGCTGAAGCTGAGATCTGTGAACTAAAGCAGAGTGGCCGACCCACCAAAGAATAAGTCTGAGAGTTCGCTGAGTGGCTAGGAGGCTGCGACAATGGCCGGAGAGACTACTGGTCTACTTCTTCCAAGGAGGTGTCAAGCCTGAAGCTGACCTGGAGGGAGCTTTCCTATTGGGGTTTCTTTTCACATGGCTTCAGGTTGACACAGCTTGGAGCTGAAGGGGGGGGGGGTAGAGGTAGATGTGGGTTTGTAGTCAAAACAACATAGCTTTCCAATGAATCAGGGACATTCCAACGGCTGGCTGGCCAGAGGAGGAGAGGCAACCAGCCAGTATCCAGATTGGACAATGTGATTTATTGTTTTGGGAAAACAGGAAACTTTTACTTTTTAATGTGGAGGAAAGTGTGGGAACATTTAGAGTTGGCTTTCCACCAGCTGTGCCAAGATGGTATCTCCTAATAAAACTGTTCTTTGAGGAATCAACTTGCCTTGGAGTTCTATATACAATGGGTGTATTACTTGGAACATTGACATTAAGTCAATTCTCCAAAAAAATGTCCGCTCCAACTGGAGGTACTTTCCGGGGTCCTGAGCTCTAGCTGCTCACCTGGTCTACCCAGGGAGTTGGAAGACTCAGGGAACACAGCAGAATGGAGGAGGAGCAGCAGACTCCCTCGGATGACTGGCTGAAGCAGTGGTGGAGCATGTAATTGTGCAGCCTATGCCCCACATTGGAATGCCGGCTACTGGAGGCCTGTGCCGGGTGGAAGAGGACATCAGGAGCCCAAATTCACCCCAAAGGCCAGCAGGGGACCTCCCGGTGTCTACGAGAAGGGAACTGGCTACCACCCCCTCCAGAAGAGAGCACAGCCCCTGCTACACTTGGGTGAGTCGGGGTCCTGGTGGGTCCAGACGATGTTGTGCATTCGGAGCCTGGGAAGCCTGCCAAGGGGCCTAATTGGATAAGCCACGAGAGCCCAGAACCACAGTGGAGCCTGTTGATGCGCCGGGAGGGAGCGGTCCTCTGTTACCCATGGCCCCAGCCAACAGGGCAAGCGCAGCCCAGCAAAAACTACAGCACCAGTCATGGCTGGTTCCAGGCACAGTGGGTCTCTATCCCTGACCCACTGCAGCTCCTTGTGCTGGCTCCTTCGCTGCCATGCTTACCACCCTGCAGCGGATTGAGAGTCAACCCAGAAAGCAGCTGCTCAGCCGATGGCTCGGATTGCAGAAGTTTGAAGTGCTGCCAAGGAAGTCCCTGCCTGGCCCGTGGGACTCTTCCGCTGCAGCTGCCAAATCCCCAAGCAGCGGGCCCTGGATGAATTGGGTACCTGGGGGTGCCAAAGAGTGTTGTTCATCCAGGGCTTGGAAGAAGAACTGGAGGGGCTCAATCAGGGAAACCTCGAAAGCCTTGGGCAAGGATGGAGCCTGCTGAGGCGCACGGAAGGAGGTGACTCACTCGACCACCCACGGCCCTAGCTGAGTTGGCAGGTGCTGCCCGGCCATTTACCACTCCAGCCATGGCTGCCTCAGGCGAGTGAACCTCCACCCCAGATTCACTGAAGCCCCCGGGGCTGACTCCTTCACGCCCCTCAGCCTGCAGAATTTTTTTCCCTTATTTTCCTCCCCCAAAACTAAGCCCAACCACATAGTTTCATAGCAAAGCACAAGTACTGAGCTAGTTTCATGATAAATACCCTCAAAAACCAAAACCACCTCCAGGGGAAGGGAGGGGTAGATGATTGAAAATCCAATTCCTATCCATTTGAATTTTTCAGGAAATTCTCTCCAATTAAAGTGGAGAGGTCCAACTGTCAACTCTGAAGCAAACCTGGCTGAAGCCATCTTGTCTTGCCTCACAGTTGCCACGAAGCCTGAGAAAGAACGAGAGGGAGGAAGTAGATAGCCCAGCTTACAGTCAAAATAAAAAGTTTTCCTGTGGGAACCAAGGTCATCAGAACAGGTGGCTGGTGGAGGAGAAGAGCCTGTCAGCCATATTCATTGGACAATGTGACTGGTTACAGTGGGGAGGGGGAAAGTATTAAACTTTTAATTAGGTGAAAACCGCAGGAACTTTCAGAGTTGGCTTTCACCGGTTCATGAAGAATGCCAGTTTCTCCGGGTCCCCATCAAAAGTTGGGGACTGGGGCGAGGCAAGCAACAGTCTGGTGGCCCTGCTGACCGCAGCAAAAAGATTTGATGGGCAGCCCTTGAAGCTCCTTTGGAAGTGCCTGCATCTTGACTGGGGGTTGCCTCCCCAGTTGTCGTTTCTCCGGTTGGGTCTTAGGCTTTGGCTCCGTGGTTCTACATTGCTTGCATTGTTTTAGCTCGAGGTCCATCGCTACTGCCATTCGGTACCACTCGTGGATCTGGTCAGTGACCCCTCAGTAAATGCATGCATTTAGCAGCTCACGGTCCAGACCCTCTTTGAAGAAATAGACCAGTAATCTCTCTGGCCATGGTTGCAGCATCCCAGCCACTCACCGGAACTCTCTGGCATATTATTTGGCGGGTTGGCTCCTCTTTTAGTTCGTGGATCTCAGCTTCAGCTTGTAGGGTCTGGGAGTCATCCTCAAACTTATTCCTCAGCTCTTGTAGGAAGGTGTCAGTGTTCCCCAGGTCTGTTGCATCCTCGTCATGGAGCTGGGTCACCCATTCAGCTGCCTCCCCTACTAAGTTAGCTGTCACAGCATAGACCATCACTCGGTCACTTGGGTAGTCCATCATGTGGTCATCTAGATGACTCACACCTGGTTCATGAAGAACACCAGAGTCTCCGCATCTCCGTTGAAGGTGGCTTTCATGGACAAAATGGACAGGTTCACCTTTCTTCTTCCTTCCCCTCTTTCCTTATTTCTCCTTCCTTGCTTTCTTCCCATCTTTTTCTTTGTCTTTCTTCTTTCCCTTTCTCCTTTCCCGTCCCTTCTTGCATGCTCAAATGCAAAAGGGGAAATATTTCTCCTTTTGTTTTGTTTTTAGTTTATTTTGATAGACCTCTGCCAGTGAAAACAGAGCTCAGGGGAGCCATGCCCAGTTTTCAGCCTGGATGGCCTTCTGCAGCCCTCTGCTAGTGAAACAGAGTTTGGGGGGCAGCACAACCCCCCCATGCCCCATTTTCATCCTGGGCAGCCTCCTGCAGCTCTCTGCCAACAAAAACGGAGTTTGTGGGGTCATGAGCCCCGCACCCCATTTTTGGCCTGGACGGCCTTCTGTAGACCTCTGCCAGTGAAAATGGAGTCTGGGGGGGGGGGGGGACGCGCTCCATTTTTGCTAGTAGACGCACACAGGATGATCTTTTTCTGTTTCCAGACCAGCCCCATGGGCCGGATCTAAGCACCCCGGCCCATGGGCCTTGAGTTTGACAACCCTGCTATAGTAGGAACTGATATTAATGAGTGGTGCTGGGAGAGGAAGAAACAGCTGGGAGATAGGCAGGAAAGATGATGGGCAGGAAGGGAGAGAGAGCGGCTACCTGGTTATCTTGCTTTAAGGCAGTAATTACAAGCAAACTATGAAATATAATCATGCCATCATGCCTTTGACTCATTTGGAAAATACATTACATTTTTACTCATCCTAGTTCTTCAAAGCTTACAATTTGAAAAAGTCCAGAAAAAGGATACCAAGTGAATTATGAAAATAAGCATCTTTATACTGAAAATCTTAAGGACTTGTACCCTTAAAATTTAGAAATAGTAACTAATGGTGAATGCATGATGAATATTTAGAAATAATTAACACATATCGTCTTTGCACATTAGGATCAGACCATGAAGCTAAGTACTAATGAAAGTATTTCTTTATGCATTGCATATGAAACTGATGGAATTATCACCTTATTAAGAGCAACTACTGCAAACAATACATCAAGTAATAAATGCCATATGAGCCACAATTCAATGAATGAGTGACAGTCCTAATCATCGGTAATCATCAGTCCCAATCAATGGGGGAATATAGTGTACTGAGCAAGCAATCATGAATATCTTTAATCATTTCCTTTTAGAAAGAGAACAACCAAAGGGATATCCAGAAATGAAACGAATTATATAGTTTTATATCCATTGCCTAAGTATGCTGTTGAGTACAATGCCCCTTTATGAAGCAAGCTTATACTTGTGCCATGTTCCTCCCCCTGTAACTCATTGGTACCTTTGCCAGAGATACTTGGGTTTTTGCATTCTTGAATGTCCACTTTGTTATCCAAACGGATCTTCACTCTGCCACTGTGTGCTTTATTGTCAAATGTAATCTGGGGAAAAATGAAGAGAAGAAAAGAATAAAAGTAGCACTGAGCCATGGTATAGTACTGCAGGCTACTTCTGCTGACTGCCGACTGTCTGCAATTTAGTGGTTCAAATCTCACCAGGCTCAAGGTTGATTCAACCTTCCATACTTCCAAGGTGGGTAAAATGAGGACCCAAATTGTTGTGGGTAATATGCTGACTCTGTAAACTGCTGAGAGAATGCTATAAAGTCAGTGGTTGCCAAACGGTGGGCCGCAGCCCACTGGTGGGCTGTGAGAAAATTTTGGCAGGCCACAGCATGCTGAGGTGTGGACGTGGAGCAATCCTGCAGTCTCCCTAGCAAATCCGTGTCATGGCTGCTGCCTCCTGCCTCAGCACATCGAGGAGGCTGAGCAGCAGCGGGAAGAGTGCGGACCTCCTGAGCCGCAGGAAGCAGCTGCCCTCTGGTGAAGATGTTGCGAGGAGGAGGCTTGACCCCCCTCTTCCTCCTTGCCAGAAGCGTTCACATGCTCAGCGGGAAGGAAAAGGCTTGACGGGGGCCAGAGGGGTGGTGAGCGTTTTGTGTGTAAGCGTTTCTGATGGAGGAAGAGAAGCTCCTGAGGGGGAGGCACAGGAGATTGCGCCCTCCCCTCACAGGCCAGGAAACACCTGGGAAGGGCTCTGATGCTGCCCTCAGGAGCTTCTCTTCCTCCTTGCCTGAAGCGCTCACACGCTCAGCAGGAAGGAGGCTTGACGGGGTGGTGAGCGCTTTGTGTGTGAGTGCTTCTGTGAGGAGGAAGAGAATCTCCAGGGGGTGTCGAGCCTCCCCCTTGCAATATCTTCCCCTGAGGGCATCGCTGGCAGCTGCTCAACCTCCTCGATGCGCAGAGGCAAGAGGCAGAAGGTAACACCAGTTCAGAGGTTCCTTTCCCCCCACCTCCACCTCCTTGCAGGCCAAGCCTATGCTGCGATCTCCCAAGCGTATGAGTCCATCTGCCACCAATATCACCCGTTGCCCCACCTTCCCAACAGCCATGTGGTCTTCAGCACGTGGTTCATCAGCCCAGAGTGGAGGTTACCTGCTGTGCTGAACCATGCATGCCCTTACCCACCACTCTTCCTGGCAGGGGGAAGCGACTCCTCTCTGCTTGGACTCTGGGTTTGTGACTGGTATGTCTTAATTTTTGGACCAGGATGACTACGCCTCGCCTGCAGGACCGCCAAGTAGCAGCTGTCAGCTCCTTTCTCCACACGCCAAGTCTTACCACAGGAAAGAGAGCAGCTGGGGTATCAGTGTAGCCACTCGGTTAGTTCATAATCGCCCTACCCGGAGAGGGAGGTACTGGAAGAGGAGGAGGCAGTAGTGGAGAAGCAAGCCAGGTGTTAAAGACCTGGGGTGGGGGGAGGCTTCCAGGTGGAGGCAGGTTTTCAGCCCGGCCGTCCTTCCCTCCCCCAACTCCAGGCAGCCACACCTGGCAAAGGAGGGAGAGGTTTCTTCTAATTTGAGGGAGATATGAAATGACAGGAGACCAGATTTTTTTTTTTTTTTTTTTTGGCTTTGCTTTTCTTGTTATATTTTTTGTTATAATTAAATAAGCATTTATATATATATATATATATATATATATATATATATATATATATATATATATATATATAAAATAAATTTTTAAATAGTACATTTATATTTAATATAACAAATTAAATTTTTATATTAAATATATTATCTTTTTTTAAAAATCATATTAGTGGCCCTCAGGATTTAAAAGTATGAGTTTGGTGGTCCCTGAGGTCCAAAAGGTTGGCAACCCCTGCTATAAAGCGCTGTAACGTGATATATAAGTCTACGTGTTATTGCTATTGCTATTACCAGTTCTACTAAATAGTATTTGAATGGGGAATCCATGAACATGAATTGAGAAGCAACGATCAGGGCACTTGGCTACTCACTGTTATAGAAAAAGTGTAGCAGTCTGGAATTTCATTGTTGATTATTGTTTGGATGTTGATGGCTTTTAGTCTAAAGTCAATTGTGACATTAATGAGCCTGCCAGAAACAAGATGTTGAGAGTTAACTGTATCACAATCTCCCATAACATCTCACAAGTACACAAATATAACAGAATGAGAAAAATGATTAGATCTCAACTATCGAAATTGTACAAAATATGAGACAATAACTGCATCCTTCAAATATGACAGACAGACAGAAAGACAGACATAGATAGACAACTATTTACAGTCATGTGAAAAAGAAAGTACACCCTCTTTGTGTTCTATGTTTTTACATATTAGGACATAATCTGATATTCCTCGTTTTGGTTTTCTTATTGTAAAGGCCAGATTGGATAAGAAAGGAAGGGAAAAAGGAAAAAGAAGTCACAAAGGCTTGAAACAAGATGAAAAAAAGCAGATTTTTTTTTAGAGACAAAGGGTAAAGTACAATTTAAAAAAAGATTCTGCAAAGTACATAAGATTGTAGTATTTGTATTTGAAATAGAAAATTTGAATATTACAAGATTTAACAAAATATTAAAATATTAAAATGCTTAAGATTTAATGATATTCAATATTTAATAAAATATTAAAGGGAATGTGTAAAATGGTTAAGATTCAATGATAGAGTTTAATTTGCTATTGTTTTAATGTCATTATAAACTTATCATTTTCTTATTTTAAAATGCAGTATCTAAAATGTATTAAGCAGAATCAGAATGGAAACTATATATCTAACTATATTATAAATTTATTATTTTCTTATTTTAAAATGCAATATGTAGAATGTACTAAGCAGAATCAGAATGGAAATTATGTATTATTTTAAGTGTCAAACTTAGGGGAAAGATAGAAAGGCGTCATACTTCTATCAGTGATTACAGGAGAAATTTTGTGTTAAAGAGAAGAGATAAATAGATAATTGGAAAAGAACGGACAAAAGATACAAGTATAATGATTTAAATTAAGATGAAATAAATAAAATAGAATTAAGAGAGTGAAAAGAGGGGAGAAGTTATATAGAAAATATAGAATGGTAAATAAGATAAGTAATGGTATACAAGGTGAGCATGAATTTGATTTAGGTCTGTACAAAAAGATGTAACCCGGGACTAAGCCACTTTCCAAAAAGAAGTTTTATGTTTCTATGTTTTGTGTGTTTATGTTTGATTGAGAATTAATAAAACCTTGGAGGAATGTTAGAAGAGAATAATGAAACTGTAAACAAGTCAGATGAAAATATAAGTATAATGAATAAAAACATATAAAATAGGCAAATATAGAAAAGAAATATAATTGAATAAAAGCAAAGGGAACGAGAAATTTGAAAAAGATATGCATGTGTTTATATGGAAAATGTGATAATTTAGAACTATGCTGTATAAAACAATGTTTTATTTGCCTTGTTAAAATTTACAAGTAGCTTTCAGAAAAGAGGTTTTATGTTCTTATGTGTTGTTTGTCTTTAAAAACTAATAAAATTTGTTTAAAAAAGAAAAAAGAAAAAGTGTAGCAGTCTGGAATTTCATTGTTGATTATTGTTTGGATGTTGATGGCTTTTAGTCTAAAGTCAATTGTGACATTAATGAGCCTGCCAGAAACAAGATGTTGAGAGTTAACTGTATCACAATCTCCCATAACATCTCACAAGTACACAAATATAACAGAATGAGAAAAATGATTAGATCTCAACTATCGAAATTGTACAAAATATGAGACAATAACTGCATCCTTCAAATATGACAGACAGACAGAAAGACAGACATAGACAGAGAACTATTTACAGTCATGTGAAAAAGAAAGTACACCATCTTTGTGTTCTACGTTTTTACATATTAGGACATAATCTGATATTCGTTTTGGTTTTCTTATTGTAAAGTAAATGGTGTTATGGTGTAATATGTCATGTGTTGTTGTTCATCTAAGATTGTATTTACTTTTAAGAACCACTAAGGACCAGATTTTTTTTACTATGCCCTGATACATAAAACTATTGAACTCAAAGAAGCTGTACTTTCTTTTTCACATGACTGTAGATATGAAGTTATAGGAATCAACTTATTTTGGTTCAAAGCAGTAATGAATATAAAAATGAATACCTACACCATATGCACAAAAAGATTTAGATGGAACCTTCAGGCTTGCAAAGATCAGTGCAATATTCCCCCAGAACAGTAGTTAGGGCATAAACATAAGGGGCTTGTCAACCCTGAAGAGTTTCTACAAATACCAATAAAATATAACCATTTACTTGTAAAACTTAAGAGTAAAGTTTTTGTAGCTGCGGTCCAATGCTAGATCTGGATGTTTCCTTCTGAGTTCAGATGGAGGAGGGATCTTCTCTGGGGGATCCACACCAAGGCATTCTGTATAAAAAGGAGACATTGTCTCGGGCTTTAGACCCTTCCACATTTGGATGAAAATAGGAGGAGGGAGTAGTGTCAGTTGTATTTCTTCATATCAAATTGGACTTGTACCACCAATCTGCTACCGATATTTATTCTTCATTTTATAATAGAAGGCATACTACATAGAAAACATACCTATAAAAATAGCAAGACAAAAGACAACTTCCCTTATTTTCTACCACAACTCAACATAAGAGATTGAGAAACCTGAGACATGGGTAGAACCCAGGAAAACAAAAGTTGTTAAAACAGCTTTCTGATTCTACAGAGAACTTGCATCATATTACAGTATAATAAAATATTGTTTTAAGGGCTCATAAAGAAGAAGGAAAACCATTTATTTTATATTATTCACCTAATTTGCACCCCATTTTTATTTAGATGAGCATTCTATTTGGCTAATAAAATTATAAAAATATAAAAGATTAGCCGCATGAAAATTAACACTGAAATCAATTGACAATGAAACATCCAGTGAAAAGGAGAGTAGGAGCCAAATATCTCTCCTAAGAGTATGTGTTCCACAGTCTAGGTGTGATGCAAGAAAAAAAACCAGTGGTGGGATTCAGCCAGTTTTCTCCAGTTTGGCTGAACTGGTAGCTAACTTTTTGTGCAGTTCGGTGAACTGTCTGAATAGCATGCCTCGCCATGCCCAGCCCCTCGCCCCTTCCCTCCCAGCCCCTCCTCGCCTGGCCTGATAAGGCCAATGGTCAGGGAGGGAGACCCACTGTGGACCTGCTGTGCTCGGCCAAAGGGCCACTTCAGGGGACAACGTGAAACTTGGCCGCCTTTTGGGCCCGGCTCTTGGTTTCCATGGGGCCTCCGGACAGGAGGCCCAAAAGAAAGCCCCAGTCCAGGCACACAGGCCTCCACAACAGAGCCCTTCCTGAGGAGCAAAGCCTTGGACAACCTGATCCATTCCAAAGACTTCAAGGGGCTCAAGTGTTTACATGCGCCTCTGCCGGCCCAAGTACCCTGCCCTTCAAATCCCAATGGGGACAGCGCCCAGTGGTGGCGCTCCTGGTAGGTGGCCGGGTGGTTGCCCCGGGACTGCACGCTCTCACCTCACTGCACTGCAGCAGACTCGGTCCCAGCATGGCACTCTTCCCAGAGCCACCCGTTCACCCACCGCCAGCCGGGCTGGCCCAGAAGCAGCATGCCCCCCTGTTGTGGGCTGGATGCAGGATCCAAGGCAGAAGGGAGGGTGAGTGGACGACAGCCACCCGGAGGCCCCTCGGAAGTCGAGAGCCAGGCCCAAAAGGTGGCCGAGCTTCACTATATGCCGAGGAAGCCCACACCCTTCGGCTGAGCATGGCAGGCCTGGTACATGTCTCTTTTCCCCACCATCAGCCTTACCTTCACAGGCAACCATGATGAGCGGAGTGAAGGGGAGGGAGACCCACTCTGGGCTGGCTGTACTCATCGTTGCTTGCAGGAATTTGGGCTGGAACTGTGTGTGCAAGGGGAGGGGAGTTTTCCCTGAGGGTCAGCAGGAACATTCCCCTTCATGGGTCTTTGTCTGAATGGGTTATTTTCCGCCTCCCCTCATCTAGAACCATTGCATATAATCCAAGGATTATACAGTAGCCCACCCCCAAGATAGCTCCTACAGTTGTCACTGAAAGAGTGGTGGCTGTAACTTTTCACGCACACCAAGAATAGATGCAGCCGCAAAAACTCTGTTCCTGGGGGCTTCTTTCCTCAAGATGCTGCACAATTTCCGCAGCACTTCCAGTGAAAACGAGCTGTGAGCACAGTTGCTCCTGTTAGCAACTTGTGCGGGTGGAGACGCGAATCAAGAGATTGCAGTGGGCTATCTGCCCAGGCTCCAATAGGGAGCTGCCCCCATAAGCTCACACCCCTACACCACGCAAGAATGGGCTTGGGAGGCCCTTGGAGGGGTGGGGAGGGTAACTCCCTTCTGCCCGGGGTTTGCTTCTTTTAAGGCGCAAGTAGTGTCACCACTGGGTGACCAGAGCAGTGAGGCTCTGCGGCAGCTCAGTTTCTGCGGCATTGCTGTCCGTTGTCCTACAGTAGAGGCTCAATGTTTTTTTTCCGCCCTAAACTCCTGCAGGAGTCTGCATAAATGGTATCGGATGGCCAGGCGGAGGGGATGCTTCCGCCACCATCATTTCTCACCCGGCAGAGAAAAGTTGAGTCCCAAGACAGGAGAACCAGTTGTTAAATTATTTGAATCTCGCCACTGGAAAAGACCCTCTCTTGCTTGCTAGATAGAAAATGTCTAGTAGCAAGAACATCTTCAGAATGGCCTCACCTGAAGATCATAAGAGCTGGAGGGTTAGCAAGAGAAAGGACCATTTCCATATCCAGGATTGAAGAGTAGATACAAGAGCTAAGATTTAGGGAAGACATTTGCTTACCTGTGATGACCTTGGGATCAATGTTGAAAGTATCGTTGGCTGGGTCAATTCTTCCCTTGCGGTAATATTGCTGACAGAGCATGAGGGCTGATTGGTTAGCATTGTCTGGGTGAACATAGGCATAACGTCCAATTGTCTCTCTCGGAATGGCTAAATACTGTAGGAGGAAATTACCATCACCAGAATGAAGCCAATTAATTCCAGATCATCCATATGCCCTGTCCCCCTTCTACTGCATTTGAACCTCACATTTTCCACTGCATGGAAGATATGGTCATAGACGTCTGCTTGTGTGTAAACTGCATGGGTATCGTCTGACCCATCTGCATAGTTCTTCAGGAAGAGATGCTTAAATGTAATAGTGTTCTCCTCTTTGAATGTTACCACCATCTGATTGCTGAGCCCAAAGAGAATGAGCTGTAGAAGAGAAAGCAAACCAAGCTGAAGTAAATCAAAGAATCACAAAACCTTAAAAATTGCCAAAAATCTGATCCCTCTGGTAAGTAAGTTCATAGCATCATCAGCCAGGTCCTCCGCACCTTTAGAGGGCCAGAGAAAATCCAGTCCTCGACTGCAGAAAAGATGCCTTCCCCTCTCAAGGAAAAGTTAAAACTATTCAGGATAAACTGTGATATTGATTTTTAAAAAATAGACAAAGCCATTTGGGAGTTTGCATTTTCTTACACACCTGAATGGTGACTATTAAAATCTTGATAACTTGAAGCACCAATTTAAATGGCTTCCGACCTTTGGCACGAAACTTGTCACAGGGGCTCATGAAGTAATATTTGAGACACCTTCGGAATTCTTCCTCTTCTGGGTGAAAGGCAGTAGATCCTAAGACTGGCCTCATATCCCTATCATGAGATCCATAACTATTCACGGGGGTCAGCAGCTTTTCTGTCTCTGCAAAAAGGAGAACACAGACTCATAGAATCATAGGGTTGGAAGGGGTCTTTTAGTCCAGCTCCTTGCTCATGGCAGGAGCTTTATATAATCAATAGTTATCCAGTGATTAATCAATCATAACTCTGGGAGGCAAACTATTTCACTGACTAATTGTTCTCAAGCGTCAGAAAATTTCTCCTTACTTCTAGGTTGGGTCTCTCTTTAACAAATTTCTGCCCAATATTTCTTGTCCTGCCCTCAGGTGCTTTAAAAAATAAGTCAATCCTTTCTTCTCTGTGACAGTCCTCAAGTACTGGAAGACAGTCGTCATGTTCCCCTTAAACCTTCTCTAAAGGTAGAGGCTAAATATAATTAGCTCCCTTAACCATTCACTGTATGATTTCGCCTCCAGACTCTTTATCATCTTTGTTGCTCTCCTCTGCACATTTGCAGAGCCTCAACATCTTTTTTGTATAATTGAAATAAAAAATGGACACAGTATTCCAAGTGTGGCCTTGCTAATGTGGAATAATATATTATCACTTCCTCTGATCTTGATGCTATCCCTCTGTTGATGCAGCTCAGGCCTGATTGGTTTTTTGGCAGCAGCAGCACATTGCTACTTCATACTTAAGCAGTGATCCATTAGAACCCCTAGATCCCTCTCACAGTTATTACTGTTGAGCCAGTTAGCACTTATTCTGTACTTTCCAGTATGTTTGGTTTTTCCTGCCTAAGTGCAGGACTTTATTTTTCTCCCCACTGAATTGTATTTTATTAGATAGATCCCAGTGTTCAAGTCTATGAAGATCCTTCTGGATTTTGAGCCTATATTCCAAAGTATTGGCTGTTCCCCCAGCTTGGTGTCATTGGCAAATTTGATGAGTTCCCCTTCTATCTCATCTAAATTGTTTATGAGGATGTTGAAGACTACTGGGTGTAAAACAGAACCTTGCGATACTTCACAGCATATTTCCCTCCACGTAGATGCAGTTCAATTGAGGATTACATATTGAGTGTGGTTTGTCAGCCAGTTACGAATCCATCAAGTGGTAAAGCTGCCTTTCCCACATTTTTCTATCTTATTAAGAAGTAGGCTGTAGTCTACTTTATCAAATGCCTTACTGAAATCCAAGTATGTTGTGTCTACCACATTTTGCTGGTCCACTAATGTAGTTATTTTATCAAAAAAGGCAATAAGGTTTGTCTGTCATGATGTTTTTTGCAAACAAACAGGACATATCTCAATCCACTTTTACACTTTTAAAATTAATTCTGTACAATCTAGAAATCTACAGTATTAACCAGGTTAAAAGTGCTAAACATCCAAACTCATTACTATTATCTCTGCTATCCAAATAATTCCCTCATAGTCTGGATTAGCTAATTATCCTAAGAAACATAACTTTTGAAACATGCCCTATAACTTCTTTCCTCCTTACCCATCTTGAAATTTTAAAGTCCGCTGCTAACAAATCTTCTCACAAGATCAGGCTTCTTGTTTTCTGCAAGGCATCAATTTGTCAGTAATGACCTAAAAACAAACGTAATACAAGACCAATATTTCTTTTAAGAGACCATGCCAAATTATATATGTCATTGCCCAAACCAACAGCTCTAAAATGCTTAGGCAAAACAAGCTCTCTCATAAAACTATTCATTTTACTGCTGATATCAAATATAGGAAGCTCAGTCCAGCAACTATCTACCTCCTTTGATGCTAAGGAGAACCAATATGATGAACCAGCAGCAAAGAGAAGAGGAACCATTTTCTTTCTTTTTTACTCCCCTCCTAAATGTTTTTAAATAAAAACATCATTATGTGAACAGTATGGTTCCAGGATGTTTTACATTTTAAAACAAACATGACAATAATTCCATCTCACTATTATTAACTTTCTTGCATAATTTAATATTAATACATATTATCAATCTTAATTATTCAATATTCTCATACACTATTTTATATCAATCTCTATATTCTTTACATCATTTCTTTTATCATGACTTCTATATTAATAGTCATATTTGCAGTATTCAATAAATTGTATAACCAGTCATAAACAATATAGTTCCAAATTACTTTACATTTTTTAAAACAAACATGACAATAATTTCACATTGATATTGTTAGCTTTCTTCCATAATTTAATATTAATACATATTATCAATCATAATTGTTTAATATTTTCATATATTTTATATTGATCTCTATATTCTTAACATCTCTGCTTATATTATAGATTCTATGTTAATAGTCATATTTGTAGCATTTACTTAATTATATATTTCAAATGTCCATTCATAAATTTATGTTAATTTATATTTTCTATTTATTTATCCCGTTTAATTTTTAGCTATGCCACCATTACACAAAAAACAAAATTTATTCCTACTCCCAATTCTAATAAAACAAATGATATACATTCTATTAATATCTAACATATTATACCATTCTACTAATATTACACTCCCCTTTATCTATTAATATATTTCACTGCCTTCTTTCAAATCTAACAGATTCCATGTGTTTCTTTTTTTCTCTACTTCACAATATCATTTTTCTTATTTATTAAAGTTCAGTTTTATATCTTTAATGCTAATCCTCTAGTACCATATTAATTCAATGTTATTATTATCCATTATATATCTTCAATATTAATACCTGCATTCATGTGGAATCTCTACCTTTTCATTTTCAGCCATCATCTTGTTTCCAATAGGGTATTGATTCTTCACTTTCTGGCTTGTCTCCCATTTTCTATCTTTTTTTTTTTTTAGCTTTCCCCTTACTCTTCTCTATAAGATTCCATTTTCTCTTCTCCCAATTGTCTAATTCTACCTCTATCCTCTTAACATATTTTCCTCTTATAGTTTTCCCCCTTTGTTTTATTATCTCAATCATTATATTAAACTCTATATCCTTATTGCTTTTTATTTTTGATTGTTGCATCATCCAGATTCTTTCATTGAATTTTCAGCTAGTTCTTCCTCTTCCAAGGTTTCTTGTCTTCTTTCCATTGCTTGCGTCTCTGCTATCTGTGTCTTCATTTCCAGCTTCTCTACCACACCCATTAATTTATTCAAAATGTCCACCATCCCTCTGTTAATCTTTTTTCTTGTATCTCTGATATTTCTTTGCATATTCCAGCCATCTTTCAAGCTATAAATCCAATGTTCAAAAGTCTTTAAAGGTTAGTTAATTTATTTCTTCAGAATAATCCAAGGGTGATATTGTTTGTATTTCTCCACCAGTTCAGTTTTATAATTCCTGGAATCCAATCCAAATTCACTTCTAATCTTATATTAAAGTCTTTTGAGAGTAGGTTGTACCTTTCTTCTGTCAGCCGGTGGTACCTTATTCCGTTTTTACCCAATTTTCTCCAGTTTTAAAAATAAATCCCAAGTAATAGAATACTATATCTTTTTTCTTCAGCTCTGACAGCTGTTTTTAAATATGTGGTTCCAGCATCTGTAATGCCTTTCCAATATGATGCCTGTCCATTTTAGAGTTTAAATTTTTCATATTTTCCAAATATTTGTCTTTCCTGATTTTTTTAAACTTTTAGATTTTTCTCCCAATGCTTGTACCGCTGCTCCAATAATACCAATGAGTTCTCTTTTTCAATAGTCTTTTGGGGCTTTATTTGATTAGAAAAAATTCTTCTCACCCTGCTCCAAACACTGTTCGCTTTCTCCGCTTCTGCTCAGTGCTTACAACAATGTGGTACGTAGTAGCACTAGTTTCACTCCATTCCAAGTAGCTACAGGACAAGAATTTAAACCAATGCCTGAATTGCCAGTAAAATATTTTGTAATTCCATCATTGAAAGTGGATCTTTCACCTACAAAATATCTGGCCTGTTGTATGAAAGTTCCTCACTGAAGTTAGGAATGCTTACAAAGTCCAGGCTGATTTTAAAAAGGGTTAAACCTAAGGAGTTTAAAATTGGGGATTATGTATATTTGTTCATGATTCCTCCAATCCTTACAACCCTTTAAAAATTAGGTCCCAAGTTTATAGGCCCCTTTCCTATTAAACACATTATAAATCCAGTTACAGTGGAACTAGAATTACCTAGGTCCTTGTGGAGGATTCACCCAGTTTTTCATTGCAGCTTACTGAAACCTGAATCTACCTCATCTTTACGGTCAACACCCCCTACTGTCCCTGAACCTTTCATGATTGAAGGTGAACAACATTTTGAGAATGGGTGTTGTCTTACCTGAACACCTGTTCTCCTTGTAGGCAAGACAGGTCAGAAATGGGAGTTGATCTTGTCCTAGCTGCTTGGACTGATTCTATCTAAAAGGCTTATTAGCCTAGCTCTGCCCACTCTGGGTGACTCCTCCCAGTTTTCTACAAAGTCATCACGACAGACAGGACTGCCTCTGAGAAAAACAAAAATCAAAAGAGACCGTTATCGGTTCCCCCCTCCCATCGGTCCACTGTAAGGACCAGCTCAATTAGGGTGGGGCTGACCTGTCTTGCCTACAAGGAGAACAGGCGTTCAGCTAAGGCAATGCCCATTCTCCCTTGTAAGGCTGCGACAGGTCAGGAATGGGACATACCAAAGCTGGATTGTCCTTGGGAGGGATTAAGACTGATCCTGGACCCCATGCTCTGCAACAACTCTTTGCAGAACTTGTCATGACCCTGGTGGAGACTGACTCTGAGGAAGAGGAGGAACAGCCAACAGGGAGTGGGAGTGTGGCTCCAGAGGTGGTGGAGGAGGCTGGGGAAGGGCAGAGGCCGGCTGAGCAATCAGAGGAGGATCCAGGCCCATCCCCTGTCCATCCTAGGTCATGCAGGGAGGAGAGGATCATGGAAAAGTGAGGCCTACTCAAGAAGAGATTACCATGATCCTCCTCATGGCTTGCAGGTGGGAGCTATGTATATAAGTTTGCAACTGCGCAGTTAGAATTTGCAGGAGTCAATTTAGTGTTCACCTTGAAAGAGGTTTATCTTTGCTGGCTTTCTTCCCATGGACTTTTCTCGGTTATTTTCCTGGAGTTTATGATTAGTTATCTTGGCTTGCTTCGGAACTCTCATCAATGCGGTTTGTTTTGGTTGTCTGTTTGCCTCATTATTTACTTTTGTGACTTTAAACTGTGCCTAATAAAACAGTGAAGTTAAGTTGAAGGCTTTACCAGACTTTAATATATGTTTTGGGTTTTGGGTTATTTTGAGAGACTACGGGTCATCACAGAACCCTTCTGCCAAATGCCGCATCCGCTGAAGCAAAGGCGTCCAAACAGTAGTGGCGAATGAAAGGAGATGGGGATGTCCAAGTGGCTGCCTTGCAGACTTCTTCGATTGAAGCTTGCATTGCTCAGGCCACAGTCGTCATAGCACTATGAGTGGAATGAGCTGTAATGCCTCTGGGTACCGGGAGGGACCGACTCGAGTACGCCTTGGATATGCATGCCTTGATCCACCTGCTGACTGTGGATGGAGTCACTTTTCACCCCTATGTGGAAGGTTGGAAGGAACAAAAAATAGATTCCATCCTGCGGAATTCAGATGTCCTTTTAATATAGACCTTCAGTGCCCTACGCACATCTAAGGTGTGCCAAACTTTCTCCAAGTCATGGACCGGATGGGGACAAAAATCTGGAAGCACCAGCTCTTGAGACCTGTGGAACAAGGTGTTGACCTTGGGGATAAATGCTGGGTCCAACCTCAAAACTACCCGGTGAGGGTGAAAGATACAGAGATCAGGGCAAAATGAGAGGGCGACCAACTCCGATACTCTTCTGGCTGAAATGACTGCCACCAAGAAGGCTACCTTCAGGATAAGAAGGTGCAAACTAGCTTGCCTTAGAGGCTCAAACAGAGCCTTAGTAAGGGGCTGCAAAACCCTGGACAAATCCCACGTAGGATACCTGTGTACCACCAGAGGGTGAAGATTAGCTGCCTCTCTGAGAAACCTATGGACTGTAGGATGCTGTGCCAAGGACTCCAATTTGCCATAAGTTAACACCAAGGAAATAGCCACCACCTGACGATGAAGGGTGTTGAGAGAAGGCCTCTATCCAAACCAGCCTGTAGAAATTCCAAAACATTTGCCACAGAGGCCTGTAAAGGTTGAATGTTTGATTTGGAGCACCAACCAGAAAAGACTTGCCAGGTCGCATCATAGATACAGATGGTCAAAGGTCTCCTGGAGGCCTGAACAGTTCTGATTACTTTGTTGGAGAGATGGGCGCGTTTTAGCATGCTCCACTCAACTACAAACTGTCAGTTGTAGCCACTGGGGCTCTGGATGACTCAGGGACCCCTGGAGGAAAGAGATAGCTTCTTCAGGAATCTGCCAAGGCTGAGCTACTGCGAGACCCATTAAGTCTGCAAACCAATGATGCCGAGGCCAATAAGGGGCCACTAAAACGATTATTGCTCTTTCTGTCGATTTTTTTTGTACCACCGCCGCAAGCAAAGGCAATGGAGGAAAGGCGTATAATAAACCTGGCAGCCACTTACTGCAGTGGTCCTTTCAGCCCCCGGAGTGGCAAATCTAGTAAAGAATCTAGGTAATTGAGCACTGAAAGGAGTAGCAAACAAATCTACCACCAAAAGCCCGAATCTTTAAGTAATTTGTAGAAAGGGAGAAGGGTGCAGACTCCATTCCGTGTGGTCAATGGTGGCTCTGCTGAGTCAGTCAGCCTGCACATTTTCCGAGCCAGAAATATGCTCAGCCCAGATGGACAGAAGGTGATGCTCTGCCCATCTGCCCAAAGCTTCCGCTTCTGACATAAGGGATTTGGACCTGGTACCCCCATCTGTTAATATGGGTTTTAGTGGCTACATTGTCAGTCATGACAAGGACATGAGTGCCAGAGACATGTTGGCTAAATTTTCTAAGGGCGAAAGGGACCACTCTTAGCTCCAACCAATTTATGTTGTGTACTTGTTCCTCAGCTGACCATAAGCCTTGGGCCATGTGAGAAGCTAGATGAGCTCCCCAACCTGATAAGGAGGCATCAGTCGTAAGGATGAGTCTGTCCTCCACCTTAAATGACTGGCCCTTGAAAATGGCTCTGGAGAGCCACCACTGAAAGGAATGCAACATTGCTTGGGCACCTTCACCTTCATTAAAGAGTGACTTTTACCAACCTTCTGAGGAGGCAATAGAAAGCACTGAAGGGCCCTGGCATGAAGCCTGGCCAATACCAATACAAGAAATCATCTTACCCAAAAGTTGGGAGAGATGAGCTAAAAGGGTAGAGCTCTTTCTCTGTATACTTTTCGCCAGCAGCTTCAGGCTGTCTTGCCTTTTCTGTGAAAGGAAAACCTGACAAACCCCTGTGTCAATGAAAGCCCCCAAATGAAGCAGGCGAGTTGAAGGAATAAATTGGCTCTTTTTAATATTAATAGAGGAAACCAAGATCCTGCAGAACTGAGATGGTGGTCTGCAGGTCCCGCTGAACCCTTTGAAAAAAAAGAAGACAGTATCAAAATATCGTGTAAATAACATTGCAGACACACCAGGAAGATGTGCTGCCAGGGGAGCCAAAACTTTGGTGAAAATTCTAAGGGCGGAAGATAACCCAAAGGCGAGAGCGCTATATTGGAAGTGTTTCCCCTGATAACAAAACCTTAAGAACCTCCAGCCAGAAGTCGCTACCAGTTTGGTGACCCACGCCAAATTCTTGCTACCAGTTCACCCGAGCCAGTGCGAACCAACTGAATACCACCTCTGCTGCAGTCCAAAGACAAGGGATTAGGCGCCATGGCAGGTGACTCCAGCTGTTTCTGAACGACCTTCAGAAAGAGCCTGGGAGATGGGACCACCTCCTCCCTCACTGCAGGTTCTTCAAAGAGGACATGCGATTCCATGGGAGGCTGAGTAGCTGCTTCATCATCATCTGCGTCCTTCAGATTGGCAGTATTTCTCGCTTTGAAGTGAATAAAGCATGCTTAAAACAGCCCACGAACACTGGAATCTCAGGGATTACTCTCATCTTCTGACATGTCTTGTCTGGTTCGCCAACCAAGGAATGCTCAGTAGCAACCTCAGGAGCATAGGCCGAAGCAGAAGGAGAAACACGTTCCTGAATCAAGGAACCCCTTTCTGAAAGTAGAGCCTCTCGATCCCAGGACCATCTCTCCGAAACTTCAGAAGCCACTGAAGAATGATGGGCAAACTTCTGAATACCTTCACAGATACCTTTCCTGATAGCCCTATCAATCAAGAGCTGCAGATTGACTGGGACATTTGACTCAGAAGGCTCAGCCAGTCTAAGGCCAGCTGCAGTAGGAGTAAAAGAGCCCTATGCAACCCCAGGCCTACTGCACTCCTGCTCCTGCCAGAGTACTGCCCTGAATTCTCCTTGAGGATCACCATGATGACTTCCCTCAGCCGAGGAACAAAGGGAGGCCTCCCCTCCGGCTGCATCAGGGGACCAAGTTTGGCAATGGTCCTGGAGGAAGGTCCAGGCTCTCTTGATCCTGAAGGTCCACCTCACTGTGATGTGAAGCAAGAAAAGTTTCTCTTTCTGGAGATCTGATTGTAAAGGCCTGTTGTATCTTGGCAATATGCTTCTCTAAGGCCTGATGGCACCTGGAAACATTCCTCTCCTCCGCTTTAGAGGCCTTTTTTGCTGGCTGCTTTCCCTGTTTGTTACTTAAAGCAGATGGAGCTGCCCTGTGTGATCTCGCTGCTCTGGAGGCTCTGCTGTCTTTAGGGGCATCTGCCATCTTGAAAGCAGAAAGGCCTTCTCTGGACTTGTAGCCCTGTGCAAGGAGAAGAACACACGAAGGGATTTCTTCAACAAATTCAGGAGATATCTTCTTTCCAATACCCTACCTCCAATAACCACTCCTTTTCAGCCCTATGCAATCTTCAGTAGGATATTTTAACACTTCCTACTGGGACTCATACCCCTTGGGGCCTAATAGGGCTATTAAATATAGACCAGGACTCGCATGAAGCCTGAAGGCCCTGGTCTACTTCAGTATAGGGACTAATCCCCACCAGAATGAATCAATTTAAACAGTGCCTACCCTTCGTTGTCTTCTGGCCTAGCAATGAGAGGCCAATGGTCTAGTGCTGTGATGGCGAACCTATGGCACGCGTGCCAGAGGTGGCACACAGAGCCATTTGTGGTGGCATGTGAGCTGCAGGCAAACTTACTGTGCACGCCTCACAGCTGATTTTTGGCCAATTGGAGGCCTTTTTCTGCCTCCCAAAGGCTTGAGGAAGGCTTCTTCAGGCTTCTACAAGCTTTGTAGGCTGAAATCTAGCCCCGTTTCGTCACTTCCAGTATTTTTGGAAAAGCTTCACCAAGGAGCCCTAGAAGGGGATCCTGGGCCTTTCGCTGCTCCCTGGAGGGCAGGGGCAGTTCCTGAGCTGGCCGCTCAATCCGCATATTTCTTCACTGTGGAGGCTCCAAAATGGCCCCGCGGCTCAGGACAGTGCGGGCCGAAGTCACCTGCCCCCAAAAATGGCGGCCCAGTGTTCGTGGCCTCCCCTTTGCCACAGAGGCCCAAAAATGGCCCCATGGCTCCCTGTAGGCTTCTCCAGACTGCCGGAACAGCTCTCAGCTATTGCACGGCTCCGAAGAACAGCTGAGAGTTGGAGCCGTGTGTTTTTTAATTTTGAGGCTTTTTTCCCTCAAAATGAAGTAAGGCTGCCTTTGGAAAAAAGAACAAAGGCAGGAGAGGCAGTCACTTACATCCGTCCTGGCTGAGGACTGAGTCAAAAGCTGGGAGGACCCACCCAGAGTGGGAGGAGCTAGGCTAATAAGCCTTTTAGACAGACTCCATCCAAGCAGCTAGGACAAGAGCAACTCCCATTCCTGACCTGTTGCAGCTTTACAAGGGAGAATAAGGGGATCCTGGATTCCCACTTACAGAGGAAAGGTCCAGTTGCATGGATGGATTTCCCTAACTCCCAAAATGAGTGGGTTGATAAAATTCATGTCCAAGCTCTTATATTACTTAGATGCTTTCATTATAGATATCCTGACAAACTTAAATGATCATTCTTTTTCCTTGTTTTTCTTCTCTTTTCTCCTCATGCAAAACTCCTTATTCTAGGAAGGCAGTATGTCAGGTCCCTATTGGAATGCTGCCATTCTGGAAAGAAGAAGTGTGGCATAATGAACTACGTAAGTTTGCATGCTTTTGGTTTGTTGTTGCTGTAACTGCTTGGGAGTTCACACCATCTGCAGTGACTCCCTCTGCATTAGTCTGGGCCAGGTATCCAAGGTTACAGTGCCCCAAAGATGAACTCTGCTCACCATCCAGCTTTGGAAATTTTCAGAACACCTTTGTGGCATATTATTGGATACTGATGGTCACCGGGTATCAAGTGGGGGTGGTGTTACAAGGAAAATTTAGCCTAACGCTTCGCACCTGAATTTCAGACTCAGCCAGACTTCTCTGCAATAACTATCTCTCAGTAAAAGTTCCTTTTCAAGTATAAATTGTTTCAAGAGTTTTACTTTCTTGGGAAGGTTGTTATGGCAGGTCCTTATAAGTGCTGTCTAACTGGTTCAACCATCCTAGATACTCATTTGCTATATTCATTTCTTACTGCTTATTTTCACCATTCAGCAGTGGATTGTACTAATCTCTCTCCTGTTGCAGTGACAATCCAAATCAGCCACCCATAAAAGCTGGAAAGGAACAACAACTTAGAATAACAGAGTTGGAAGGGACCTTGTAGGTCATCCAGTTCAACCCCCTGCTCAAGCAGGAGATCCTATACCATTTCTGACAAGTGGCTGTCCAGTCTCTTCTTGAAAGCCAGGTTTCACCTAATCTCTATGTGTACTTTTGATTTTTCTTGCCTAAGTATAAGACTTTACTTTTCTCTACGTTGAATTTCATTTTGTTAGATAGGGCACAATGTTCAAGTCTGTTGAGATCCATCTGAATCTTGAGCCCGTCATCTAGGGTATTGGCTATTCTTGCCAGCTTAGTATCATCTGCCAATTTGGTAAGTTCCCCTTCTATTCCCTCATCTAAGTCATTTATTAAGATAAGGAAGAGTACTGGGCCTAAGACGGAACCTTGTGGTACCCCACTGCTTACTTCCCTCCATGTGTAGATGTACTATCATTAATGACTACTGGTTGAGTACAGTTTGTCAGGTGGTGATGCTATCAATCCCACTTTTTTCTAGCTTTACTTTAGTTAGGTTGTGGTCTATTTTGTTGAATGCCTTACTGAAGTCTAAGTATACTATGTTCACAGCATTTGGCTGGTTCATTAATTTAATCACTTTATCAAATAATGAAATAAGGTTGATTTGGCATGATCTGTTTCTAACAAACCCATGCTTGCTTCAGTTTATAACTATTTGTTTCTAGATTTTTGCAGATGTTTTTTGATTATCTTTTCTAGTACCTTCCTAAGTATTGATGTTAGGCTGATTGGTCTGTAATTTCCTGTGGTTGATTTTTCCCCTTTTTTGAAGATGGGAACCACATCAGCTCTTTTCCAATCCTCTGGTAGTTCCCCAGTGCTCCAGGATTTTTAAAAGATGTGGTGCAATGGTTCTGAAATGACATCTGCCAGTCCTTTAGAACTCTGGGGTGTCAGGTCCCGGTGATTTGTATTCATCAAGATCACACAGGTGTTCTCTTACTATTTTTTTAAAACTTATTTTAACTTTTATTTCTAGTCTGTCTTTTACAGGCTGTAGTTTCTTTTTGCGTGTAGACCGATGCAAAGAATGAATTAAATAGCTCTGCTTTCTCTCTACTGCCTGTTACTTCCTTGCCTTCTTTAGTCTGTTTTAGTCGGGGAAGGAAGGAAGACCAAACGTGAAGCCCCAAACTGCATTTGAAGCCCCAAATTGCATCTGATCTGACCCTAGGTAAATGCTTCACTATATAACAGTTGTAGCATGGCACTGAAGAACCCCCCTCAACATTGCTTTCACAATTGATCCCCAACTTTGTTTTACATTGCCTTACCTTCCCAAACAGCTTATCCATACATGTAGGGATGATAATTGCTGTAGTCCCATACATTTGCTGAAAATACCACTCTCTTTTTAATGCAGTACCAGATCCGGAAAGTCAATTCATTCTTTTTAAAAACAGTATCTCTCACTGTCCTGCAAACTTTTTGGATTTCTGATAGGTGGCGTGGGAAACCGATTTTCTCATTATCCTTCTCCATATATAACCTATATGGCTAAACACTCTCTCAAAGAGATATAGCTGCTTCGGAGTTCGAAGCATCAAATAAATTTCATTTGTGATTTAAAATAAATAAATAAATAGTGGATTGAATCTTTTGCACCAGACGGACCCTACAAGTCAGGCAGAATAATCGAAGGACCTCCTTACCAATTTTTTGTCGCGGAGATGTCTCATCTTCGGGGAAGCCCATAAGGAACGGGGCTGCACACAGGGAACTCCTGACTGCCGGCGCCTCGAAAGTATAAACAGTAATTCCAAACATCCGGTCATGAGGCCAGCTTCGTCACGCGCCAAGGGAAAGAGAACATAGAGATAGAAAAGATGTAGAACGACAACGCGAGAGCAACTTGCTAGTCAATTGTGACGCGGTGCTGGATTCTTCTTGCGGCCAGGCCTGCCTTTAAAGTTTAAAGTTTTGTTCTGCCTCAGCTTGGAAGGAAACTAACTTTATTACAGACAGGAAACCGCAGTAAGAAATTATAACAAAGCCACTACTATATATATCAGCATAATAACAATCCGGAAGGGACATTACCCCTAGTTGATTAGTAAAGCTCTTGTCAGGCTTGAGGTTTTCCAGGTCAGAATTTGATTACACTCTATGTCATATTTCAAGTCCTATCAGATAGTAGAAGGGAGATACAGTGGTTACTTTAACAAGGTGGATATTTTGATAAACCAAATGAAATAAGCTTATTTCAGATGTTCATATGAAATTCGTAGTATTTATCAACCTCAGCAACTTTTAAGATGTATGAACTTAACATTCAAAGTTCTCCAGCCAGCCCTGACTAGATGTTTTACCTGCATTTGCTACATAATAGCACATCTGTATCTTATAAGAATCTTATTTTTTAAATAAATTTTTATTCTTTAAAAAACAAAAAAATACAAAAATCTCATTTCTATTAACAGCTATTGTGTCATTGTATTTACATGTTTCTTGTTTTGTGACTATACATTATTTTTATCTTTATTCTTTCACCCATTAGTACCATCTCTCCCATCTCTCATAGTATTCTCGATTATCTTTGCCTTTCAGTTCCATAGTGAATATATCTAGTTCAGCATAGTCCATTATTTTTTGAATCAGAACTTCATCTGGTGGTATTTTATCACTCTTCCAATTTTGTGTTAAAGTGATTCTTGCTGCAATTAAGATGTGTATAATTTTATCTTTACTCAAATTCCCTTTAATCATACCTAATAAAAATGTTTTGGGTTCCAATTTCAATTTATATTTTGTAGTGTCAAAAAGCCATCTCTGTATTTTCTTCCAGTATTTTTAACCTCTATGCATTGCCACCACATATGGAAAAACGTTTCTTTCTTTGTTTGCACTTCCAGCATTCCGGTTTCAAGGTTGGATACATTTTCACCAGTCATGCCAGCGCTAAGTGCCATCTACAAAACATTTCATATTGATTTTCTTTGAATGCTGTCGACAAAGTCAGCTTCCAGTTCTCGGTCCAAGTCTTTTCCCACTCATCCAAATTTATATTATGACCCACATTTCTCGCCCAGGTGATCATTGATCCCTTAACAATTTCCTCCTCTAATTCCACCTCCAATAAATAATTATACGTTCGTGTTATAAATTTTATATCCTTGCCTGTCAAGATTTGGTCTAATTTTTGTAAATCTTTATCTCTATCTATCTATCTTTATCTTTATCTAGCTCCTTTACATCTTTCTTAAATTTAGTTTGAATTTGCAAATATACCCACCAGTCTAATGTTATCCCTTGTTCTTTTAGTTTATCCAGTGTTTTTAATTCTCCCTGTTCATCTACAATTCTTTATATCTAATCATTTTTTAAATGTCCCTTGTATTTGGATATAATATAGCTTCCATAGGTGAGATCCAGTTTGGTCTTTTCAAATAATGCTTTTTTTATTTTCTCCCATGTTTGTAAAAATGAGTCCCTTATCAAATGTCTATGGAAATAGGAGTGGATCTTATTTTATCCCATAGAAAGGCATGCCACCCAATTTGGAGGTCATGACCTATCGCCAAAATTCTTTTATTTTTTAAATTTATCCACTCCTTAACCCATTGCTGCTTGATAATATGTTTCCCATTTTGGGAGTCCAAGGCTGCTTCTTGTTACGTCTTCAATTTTATTCGTGCTTTCCCCCCCATCGATATAAATTTCATTACCGTCCTATCTAATTCCTGAAAAAATACTTATCCAATTTTATAGGTATTGTTTGAAAATAGTATAATAGTTTCGGTAGTATGTTCATTTTTATGGCCGCTATTCGGCCTAATAGTGATAGTTGTAATTTTCCCTGATTGGTCAGGTCTTTCTTTATCTGTAAAAGTAATTTAATATAATTATCCTCTTTTATGGAAGAGCATCTTCCTGTTAACCAAATTCCTAGATATTTCAGTTTTTTGATACTTTTTAATCCCAATTTCCTTTCCAATTCTTTTTTCTAACTTTCTATCAAGTTTTTGGTTATTACTTTTGTTTTATCTTTATTAATTTTTAGTCCTGCTACCGCCCCATATTCTTGAATTAGATAGATCCCTGACTCCATTGGATCTTCCACAAAAAACACCAAATCGTCCGCAAACGCCTGTACTTTATATTCTTCTTTGTTACTCTTCAGTCCAATTATCTCCTTTCTTTGTCTAATCTGATTTAAAAGCACTTCCATGGTATAAGAATTTATTTATTTATTTATTTTTATTTATTTGATTTGCCAATTGTTTACAAGATAATAAGTATAAGTGTATACATCTTATTAAACTTGACCTTTAATGAAGCAGATGACAAGCTTTGGAGAAGTCTGCATTTTCTAGAGAATTGCAGGATTTTCAGGTAAGTAACCAGCTTCATATTAATCAGATGTCTGCAAGGAAGGCAAGTGATGTTATATGCATCACGATGCAGAATACTTTCCTTATTTGCATGATGATGTCTTGATGCATATGTGTTGTTATTGTGTGATTTCTATGAGACACTTTATTAAATTTTCCACCTATCTTGCCACGGGGCTATCTAGGTGGCTTAAAATAATAAAAAAGGAAGAATTTAAAAGAATTGTCAGCAAAGCAGAAGTAAAATCATAGAACAATAAAATAAACAATGAAAAAGAAAATGAAAATGCATCAATATATTACAAAAGATAGATGGGTTGAGAGCAGGGAGCAAGGAGGGAAGCAGAGTCTGTCATCAATTCAGCAGCCACCTCTAGCATGTAACTTCCCTATTGGGTCCCCAGGACAATTGGCAGACCCAGGTCTTTAAGTTACTATTGAGGGAGCCAGTAATTATACCAGTAGTAAAACCATAGAAACAAAATGAGTATTATTTTGAACTTCTACTTCCAGAACTTGTTTCTTGTACTGATAGTAAGAGCTCTGATAAAACATGTTAGGTAAACAATTTCCTTGATAAAGCTTCCTTTCAGACTGATTGATGTCTCTGAAGAATTATTAATTATCAGAATTGGAGGGGAGCTTGTAGGTCAACTAGTCCAGTGTTGGCAAACCTTGTGATGAAACCGGAGCATGTGCACGCGCGGGGGAGCACTAGAAACCAAAAGAGCAGCTTCCTGGCATGCGCACGCAGGAGCACCGACCACCTGGTCTTCCAGTTTCTGGCGCACATGCCCACACAAAGACTAGCATGCACCAAGAAACCAGTAGCTCAGCTTCCCAGCGCACATATGTGTGTTGGGAAAGACCAGCTGGCTGGCGCACATGCACATGCTGGAACCCAGAAGAGCAACAGGCAATGGCTGGCATGCCCAGAGAGATGGCTCTGCGTGTCACTTCCGGCACATCTGCCATAGGTTCGTCATCACAGATCTAGTCCAACCCCCTGCCCAAGCAGGAGACTGTACAATGTTTCTGACAGGTGGGAGTCCAGTCTCTTCTTGAAAGTCTCCAGTGATGAAGTTCCCACAACTTCCGAAGGCAAGCTGTTCCATTTGTTCTCACTGTTAGGAAATTTCTCCTTATTTCTAGACTGAATCTCTCCTTGATTAGTTTCTATTCATGATGCCTTGTCTGGCTTTCCGATGCTTTGGCAAACAGGTTGACCCACTCCTCTCTATGACAGCCACTCAAGTATTGGAACACTGCTATCGTGTCTCCCCTGGTCCTCTCTTCACTAGACCTGTGAGTTGCAAAGTTGTGTACGACTCATCGCAATCTCATAAATGTTCCTCCAGGCCTTCCTGTCCTCTACCATCTTCTGGAGTCCATTTAAGCTCATGTTTACTGCTTCAGTGACTCCATCCAGCCACCTCATTCTCTGTTGTCCCCTTCTTCTATTGCCCTCAATCTTTCCCAGCATTATGCTCTTCTCCAGTGAGCCCTTCCTTCTCATTAGGTGGCCAAAGTATTTGATTCACTAGACTATCCATGCTCAATTCCTGTAATCATTCTTCATATGTTTTAGCCTCCTTTGTTGCTCTTCTCTGCACTCTTTCTAGAGTCTCAATCAGTGGTGGGATTCAAACCAAAGCACCCTTTCCTCATTTGAGTAGAATCTCTGTGCAACATTCCTCTGTGCTATCAGCCAGTACACATTTTCCTTTTGTCTGAGGCATGGAACATTACATTTAAGTATTGAAATCATTTTGCCTATTCAAAGATGCTTCCTTGAATTGCCAATTCCTGATTTAAATTTCTTGAGCTAAATCCCTTCTTGATTGATGTCTCTAGAGGAAACTTTTAATTGTTGACTTGAAAATGGTTGTCAGAGCAGAACTGGGTATCGGTAATCTTCTAAAACCAGATTGAGACTTAGATAAAATCACTGCATTGTTGGCAGGATTGAAAGCTTGCTTATCAGCCACCATAGTAAGGCAGAACATGAAAGAATAAATATATTGTTTTTAGGGAGATATTAACATGACTCTGCTTGATAGTGGAATGTATGTATTAAATACATAAAAAATGACAGTTCAAAGGGTCATCCATCAGTCATTCACCCATATTTGTCAAGCAGGAAACGTCTCGCTTGCAACAAAAACCACAGCGGAGCTGAAGCTTCCAGTTTGAGCTCCTTCGGTGACAGACCGAAATCTGCGATTGTGCGCAGTTTCGATCCGTGCTCGCCACTGGAGCGCCCTGAGCCAGCTGGTTTCAGGGCTAAGCCACCCCGTAGAGGTGGTGAAGAGGGGGAAGACTGCCAGCAGGGTCGAGGAGAGCTGCATCTCTCCTCCCCAGCTGGCCATTACTCCCTTTCCCGAAGGCGGTTGCAACGGTGGTCAGAAATGGCCACCTCAAAGAAGAACTCGACCGGAAAAGAAAGTGCAGGAGGAAGATAAGAAGAGAAAGTTTTGGTTGACTGGGTTAAACTGAAAAAGCAACAACGTAAGGTACCCTGGAATTTAAACTATAAAAATAACATTGTTCCCAAAGAAGACTTTGAAGTGGCGAAGGAGAGAGGGAAGGGAAAGGATTTGGCTTTTTCCCCCCTCCCTTCCTTATACTGACAGCTAAGAGATTTCAGTAAGAAATTGACAAAAATCCACTTTGACATTAATAGGCATTTAAGCTGAAAATAAAATGTCAAAGGGATAAGAAGATTTTTGGATATTTAAAAACTTTTAAAAGCAGGAAAGGAGAGAAAAAGAATAAAAGGGCAGGATCTGGAAAAATGGAGGAGACTGCCTGGAACTAAAAGGAATTTACAGTAAAACCTTAACAAGATTCCTAAAAGATACATTTCAACTGAAACTTTGTAACAAAATAATAGAACCCCAGGAAGAGAAAGTAGAAAAAAGAAGCAAGAAGAAACAGCTTTGGATTATTTGGATTACTTGGTGATTTTTGGATTTTTGGCTATTGCATTTAAATGACTAAAATCAATCGGTTGGTTGTTTAAAAGTGTTTAAAATGGCATCACTTTTAGAAGAACTGAAAATGGAACTTAAAAAACAGAAAGAAGATGCACAAGAAGGGAGAGGTTCTTTTGGCTTCGTATTTCAATTCTTAGAAATGGAGATCTGGAACTATGAGAAACAACAAGAAACGCTTGTAGAACAAGAAGATCTGGACAAAGAAGAAGCCATCTTTAATGATCAAGTAATTCTATGTGGGGGGAAAAAAGGAAAGGGGGAAAAGAGAGTGAAAAGTTTAAGATTTGAAAAAACAACCGAAAAAAAGAATAGTTTGAAAAATAATTACAATATTAGAAAGCAACAGGATTACAGAAGAGAGAATTAGAAGTAGAGATACAAGGGGGTACAAAGGGGAGGGAGAAGAAGAACTTCCGGTTTGCAAGGTTTCGGCAGCGGCAGGGATTCGCGATATTGCGCGATCCCTGCTGCGTTCGCCGCTAAGGTTCCCCCGATCCGTTTGGATCTGGGGCATATAGCTGCCCCGTAGAGGCAGCTGAAGATAGGGGGGATCCGGACAGGGGCTTGGGGGTGTCGCAGACCCCCTCCCCAACCGGCAGAACCCCCTTTTCCCATTCATCAATGGCCGCCACGAAGAAACCTGCAGCCGGACAAGCTGGTGCAGGAGGGAGAAAGTTGGAAGAATTATGAAAGTGGCTTTCGACCGGGATAAGGCAAGAGAAAGTGCCCTGGAATTTTGAAGGCTGCTAAGGATACATTGTTTCCAGAGAGAGTTACAAGCGGCGAATATCCTAAAAGGGAAAGTTTTTTTTTTTTTCATTTCACTCTCCTTCCTAACGTGACAGCGGATGGAATCATAAGAGAAATCCGAAAATTTGCATTGGAGGTAATTGAATGCTGAAGGGATAAGGATTTCTGAACATTTAAAGGGAAAAAAAAATCTTTTAGGCTGTGAGTGGGAAGGGAGAGGGGAAAAAAAATTGGAGCAAAATTTGAAAATAAGGAGAAGATTGCCTAGAATTCTAAAGAGTTACTAAACATCAATAAGACTTCTAAAAGATATATTTTAAAGGGAACTTTGTGACTAAACTTTAACCTCAGAAAGAGAAAGTGAAGAAGGAGAAAGTATTTAAAAGAAACAGCTGTTTGGATTGTTTGGTGATTTTGGAACTTCTGAGAATAATTTCTGATTAAAAGCACTTGGGTGGTTGTTTGGAAAAACTTTTTCTCTATACAATGGCATCACTTGTGGATGGACTGAAACTTGTATACCAAAAATATGAAAAAGAAAAGCAAGAAGGGAAAGATGTTCTTGGCACTCTTTTTCCATTTTTAGAAATGGCGGTCTGTACTTATGTAAAGCTGAATGAGCAACAGGATGACTGGGACAAAGAAGAAGCCATCTTTGATGAACAAGTGACTTTGGTCAGTGAAGGAAAAAGAAAGAGAAAAAGGAGAAGAAGACTTTAAGACCTGGAAAAACAATCCAAAAAGAGAAGAATAAGGTGAAAAGGGGATATTATGTTAGGAAACAACAGAAAGTAGGAAAGCAGAATAAAAGGGGGTGGAGAGACAAGGGGGTAAAGAGGACAAGGAGAAGAAGAAGCAAGGGAGAAAGGAAGGGATGAGAAGCCTTAATGGTGGGGAGCAAGATGCAAAGAAGCAAAAGTTTTTTAGAGATAATGGATAAATTTTATTGAAAAAGGGATTCTAGAAAGGTACATAAGATTGTATTTCTACATTTGTACTTAGAAATAACCATAGAAAATTGGAAATAATATGCAATTTAAAATGTGATAAAATATTTAGTATAATTTAGTGAAATTTTTGTTAAGAAAAGGGGAGTACTTCAATGAAACAATGATTTAAGATATGTGATGTGGGGGGGGGGATAATTTTGGAAAGCATAAGTGTTCCCACAAAGGCATGATATTTAACTGAAATGGGTAAAATGTTTAAGATATAAATGATTGTTAATATTAATGAATAGACTATGTTATCCTAGTGAAACTTTTTGTGAAATGAGAGATTTGAAGTAGGAGAGGGGGAACATCGTAATGAAATAATGATCTATAATATGTGATGTGGGGGAATAACTATGGAAAATAGGTGCTCCCATAAAAGTATGTGATTTAACTGAAAAGTAATGTGCTAAATGTTTAAGATATAAATGAATATCAATATTAATGAATAGATTTGTATTGGTTTTGATAATACTGTATAATTTTAGAACGTACCAGACAGAATCCCAATGTAAGCTATGTATTCTATATTAAGTATTATAACTATAGGGGAAAGAGATAAAGGCATCATACTCCAATTAGTGTACAGGAGAAGTTTTCTTCAAAGAAGAAAGATAAATGGATAGCTGGAAGTAGAACAGACAAAGAATAATAAATATTATGACTTGAATCGAGAGGAGATAAATAAAATAAAATTGAGAAAATTTAAAAGAGAGGAGAAGTTATATAGAAAATTGAAAATGCTAATAAGATATGGAATGGTATGTAAAATGAATATGAATTCGAATTTGTGTCTGTACCAAGAGTTTTAACCCGGGACTAAACAACTTTCAGAAAAGAGATTTTTTATGTTTTGTGTTTCTGTGTATTTATGTTTTGTATGTCTTTAAAAATTAATAAAATTTGTTCAAAAAAAGGGTGGGAGGGAGAAGAAGAGGGGTAAAGAAGGAAAGGAAGTTATAAAAGACAGAAACAAGATATAGAGAAACAGAGAAAAGGTATAAGGATTGAAAGTATAAGCCTGTTTAGAGATAATGGGTGAAAATTTAATTGAAAAAGGGATTCTGCAAAGGTACATAAGATAGTATTGTTATATTAGAAATAGAAATAATTTTAGAAAATATGATAACTAAAATGATGGATAAAATATTTATTGTAATATAGTGGAATGTTTGTTAATAAATAAATGAAAGTGAATGAGAGAATGAAATTAGGAAAGGATGGGAACATTTTAATTATTATTAATGATTTATAAAAATATAAGTGAAGAGAAATATGGGGGGAAAAGAATTAATTATGGAAAGTTTATAAGTGTTCACAAGGAAGTATGATATTCAATTGAAAAGAAAAAGTTGTTAAGATTTTAATGAATATTAACGATAGAATTGAATTGGAATGGAATGAGTGTTTATATATATATATATATATATATATATATATATATATATATATAGTTTCATATATATTATATATATATTAGTTTTCAGGTTTACATGTATGGCATTCAGCTTTGTTCGGTATTTTCCCACGTCATAGTAGTGGTGCTTTAAAAGCACCACTACTATGACGTGGGAAAATACCCGAACAAAGCTGAATGCCATATATATATATATATATATATATATATATATATATATATATATATATATATATATATATATATATATATGGATCTTTGGTTATTCGGGTTTTCTCCCGCGTAAGATTGGAAGTATCTAGGCAACGTTTCGATGAAGTCTCATTCATCATCTTCAGGCTTCTGTCTTCAGCTCTGTGCTTCTCAGAGTGATGTGAGCTTGCAGCTGCTTCTTCCTTTTAACTGATAGTGGGGTGTGACTTGATTGGGTGGGGGCTTGGCTGTGTTCTGATTGGGTGGGGTGTGTTCTCATTGGTTGGGGGTTTGGCTGTGTTCTGATTGGTTGGGGGGTTGGCCATGTTCTGATTGGCTGGAGGTGTGTTCTGTTCAGGTGGGGGCTTGGTTGTGCTCAGGTTGGTCTTAGTTACTGGGGGATTTGAGCTGGTGAGCTGTGATCTTGCTGTTTGGCTTCGAGTTCGTGGTCGTGCTGCATCTTCATGGTGGGGGTCAGTTCGCTTCATGTATGGCTCAGAGGGGTTTGAAGTGGGTAGTGATGCAGCTGCAGTGCGGCTTCTGGTCTGTGGTCGTGTCTCATCTTCTGTGTGGGTGTGAGTCTGCTTTTTACATGGAAGTGTGGTGGTGGCATCTTGTGTGGCCCTCGTGGGTGTGGGTCTGGTGTCATTCATCATGTTAGGCACTCGTCTGTTCATGAGGGCGGGTTTCCAAATGGCTGGTAAGCGGGAGGTGTCATCTCTTTTATTCATGCTGTGTGGGCGTTTTTCTATCTCTATGGCTTCTCTGATTATTCTGTTGTTGAAGTGTTCGATTTTGGCGATAGTTCTGGTATTTTTAAAGTCAATCTCATGTCCTGGGGCTTTGAGGTGTTGGACCAGGGAAGAGGTCAGTTCTTCTTTTTTGATTGAGTTCTTATGTTCTTCAATGCGTGCACTTATTCTTCTGTTAGTTTGTCCAATGTATGTGGTGGGGCAGGCGGTGCAAGGGATTTCGTATACCCACGAGAACCTCAGAAAACATATATAGATATAGATATAGATATAGATATAGATATATAGATATATAGATATATAGATATAGATATAGATATAGATATAGATATAGATATAGATATAGATATAGATATAGATATAGATATATACCCTGACCAAAGTACTGACAGCCAACGGGCTTCCACAAAAGCAAAATCACCGGCTTGATCCACAAAAACACACTGACACATAATAGAGACCCAGAAGATGAACAGACCTATGGAACAGCTGTCCTGCCCTACATAAGAGGCACTACAGACAAAATTAGTAAGATACTACACAGACACCACATCAAGACTGCCTTCAAAACAGACAGAAAAATAGCAGCCATCCTCAGAAACCCCAAAGATAAAATTGACCTGGAAAACCAAGGCATATACGAAGTCCCCTGTGCATCATGCCCGGCCACATACATTGGACAGACCAATAGAAGAATAAGTACCCGCCTGGATGAACACAAAAATGCAGTCAAAAAGCTGGAACACACTTCCTCACTAGTCCAACACATGGAAGCCACAGGTCATAGCATCAACTTCAATGGCACCAAAACCCTGGCCACTATAGAAAACCCCAGCCACAGAATCATCAGAGAAGCCATAGAGATTGAAAAAAGATCAGAAAGCATGAACAGGAGAGATGATTCTACCAGACTGCCAATCATTTGGAAGCCTGCACTCACAAACAAAAAAATCTCCACACCACAAGCCAGGCAAACACCTGGGTACAAACAGATCCCCCTGATACCTCCAGCTCAAACACACCCCAACCAGGCACCCAGATGAAACCTAGCTTCCTAACTAATGATAGCCGTCCATTTACCCAGAGCCAAGCTGCACTAAAGGCCTCCAATAAAGTAACACAATGTTGCCAGCCAATCAAGATACAAAAAGAGCCAAAAAACAGACAGAAGGTATTAGAAACACCAATCAAGCAGAACACAGCAAACTCCAAGACCAATAAACACAGACCAAGACTCTCAACCAATCAGGATGAAGAAAAACCATTCTGGCACAGCAATAGGCTGCCCCAAATTCAAATCTGAAACCACTGTAAAAGCCTGACTCACAGATGAACACTATACAGAAGCCTGATGATGGCAGATGAGATTCTGCTGAAACGTCGCTACAACTATAAAAGCACCACTACTATGATGTGGGAAAATACCCGAACAAAGCTGAAGGCCATACATATATATATGTAAGAATATAGTGTGTATTTTAAGAATGTACCAAGCAGAATTCGATTGGAAGTTATGTATTATATTGAATGTTATAATCTTAAAGGTATAAATTGAAGTCTAAATAAGAGTTGAATGGACAAAATTAAAAGATATAAAGGTGTCATACTCCATTTAGTAACTACAAGGGAAAATTGGTTTAATGAGAAAAGATAATATGAAATTGAAACAGGACAGACAAAAGTACAAATATAATGATTTGAATTGAGATATGAGATAAAAATAAAGTTGAGAAAATCAAAGGAGGGGAAAAACTATGTAGAAAATGTTAAACAGTAATAAGACATGGAATAGAACACAAAAATGAACATGAAATTGAGTTTATGTCTGTATGAAGAAGTGATCATGCTATTCTCAAAAAAAGATGTTTTATTTGTATTATGTTTTTTTTGTGAAAACCCAAATAAAATTTATATTAAAAAAAAAAACCCACAGCGGAACTATGGGAAGCTAGTAGGTTTAGTAAAGTGGGTTAGAAAAGAATTTGTGAAATCTGGCTACTTTCGCCCAGCAACAGGGGCGGTGGGTAGCTGGAATGCTGACAAGTCATATTTCTGTGGTTTAGTACTTCTGAAATGTATAAATGTGGTGTCAAATCTATAGAAAGGCATTCAGATGTGCCTTGGCTAAACAACTCTGAACCTTTGCGCAAATAAAACAATTATCTTTGACTCTGTGGTCTGAGTCTCGTAATTTCCTGCAACATTTATGGTAACTCCACCAGGACTCAGACTGATATTTCACTGAGGACAGCACAGACCAACCAGTGCCTAGCCGGGGCCGTCTCACTTCAGCTGGTTCACTTCAGCTGGCACGGATGATATATCCGGAAGGGGCAGGTGGCACCGTAGGGGTGGACAACTGACTGATCCAAGAGCCTGAGTGGAGTCAAAAGTAAGTTACAAAATAACACTGGCTAGGAAGAAGACGCCTGCAGGCAAGTATTGGGGAAGTGCAGACGCATTCGTTTTGAGAGTGGAAGAGGGGGCCTGATCACCCCCCTGGGCCTGGGATCAGTGAATCCTAACGAGACCCTAGTATTGTGTGGGTGGTTAAGCCATTGCAGTTCCTGTTGGTGACCGTTGGAATGTCCGGCACCGCAGATCAGTGGCAGTGCCTAGAAATGGGTGGTGGAAGAAGTGTCCCCTAGATACCTCTTCAGTGTATGCTGAGGAATTTTAAGAAGGTTTTAGTAGAGACTATAGAAATCCCACATCTCAGGTCAAGAAGGATCAGATTAAAACCAAACCTGTCTTGAAAACTGAACCCTATGAAGAAGATAATTCTCTTCCATACGCCCCTGTGTATTTTCATCCAATGGCCCAAGGCAGGCAAAGACCAGTCCCCCCAATGTTGATGATGGCAATAATCAAGTTTCCAGGGCAGGAGCACAGGGAATACAAAAGGAAATGCCAAAAACAGATCAAGGGGTGAGGCCTAAGGAACCTCTTCAGCCCTCCCGAACCCTTGGTCCAAATGAAGATAGAGGGCATCTAGATCTGTAGTTACTAAATTGTTGGCTCCCTTTTCTGCTGATGTTATAAATGTACAAGGGGTTGATGGCTCTGTAAATTGCCACCCTTTTCTAAAGCCCCTGAGATGTTCCCTGAATAGAAGGGACATTGAACATCAATTCCTATACATGCCTGAGTGTCCCATTCCCTTATTGGGCCAGGACATGTTATGCAAAATGGGGGCAACTTTGTCATTTGAGAAAGATAAAATGGCACTAGTCATGAGGCATTCTCCAAATGAGATGTGGCAAGTAACGGTGGCCCAAGAGGTTCGAGTCCTCGATACATGACAGGAGTTTGATGTGCACCAATTATGGACAGAAGATAATCCACCAGGATATGCAGTGCACCATGCACCACAAATCATTCAAGTGAGCTGATGTTATTTCTCCAACTTAAAATAACAGCCACAGAACAAACCCCACTGCTAAATTTACCTGATGTGCTAGTCTTATAATTGTCTTGAGACTGACTAAATATTTGGATGGTGGGAGTTGGGAAATTACACTGAGGACTTTCACAATAGAAAGGAAGGAGAGAAACTTTGTATCAAACTTTTATGGGACCAAAGTGGCCTAAGAACACATGAACCTTGAAAAAGCAACACGACCACCACCAAAACCAAGACCAACAGTGTGATTGCCACTAGCCCCTAATAAATGGGAAAAGCTAACTCCAGCATCAATAGCCAGAGTTGGGAGATGAACATTAATTTGTAAAGCAAAAGATAAGAATTTAGGAAAAATGCTGAGCTTAAAATATAACTAGTAGAAATATAAGCTCTCTATGCAACTTATTACAGGAAAAAACATTTTTTGCAGATATGTATATAAGTTTAAGCTTAAGTTTTCGCGGGTACTTACATGTATGGTATTCAGCTTTGTTCGGGTATATTCCCATGTCATTATAGTTGTGCTTTTAAAGTTGTAGCAACGTTTCGGCAGAATCTCATCTGCCGTCATCAGGCTTCTGTACACAAGAATACAGAAGCTTTAAAACTTTAAAAGCACAACTATAATAACGTGGGAAAATACCTAACAAAGCTGAATACTATATATATATATATATATATATATATATATATATATATATATATATATATATATATATATATATATATATATATATATATATATATATATATATATATATATATTGGATCTTTGGTTATTCGGGTTCTCTCCGCGTAAGATTCAAAGTATCTAGGCAACGCTTTCGGCGAGGTCCCACTCGCCATCTTCAGGCTGGTGCTTTCGGCTTAGTGCCAGTGCAAGCAGTGTGTGACCGGAGCTGCCATCTCTCTATATACAAGTGGTGGGGGTGGTGTGCTGGGCTGGTTGGCTGTGCTGCAGCCTCTTGATTGGTTGATGGAGTTGATGTTGGTATAATGGGCTGTGTAATGGCCTTTGTTGTAGAGATATCCTGGATCTTGTGCTGTCATCTCCTGGGTCGTTAGCCTCTTGTGTTTTAACGGCTTGGGTAATGGGTTGTGTGATGGGCTTGTGAGTTCTTTTGTTGTGGTATCCTGGGTCTTGCGTTGTAATCTCCTGGGTCGCTTGTGTTTTGATCTCTTTTCGATTAGCCTCCTGTGTAGTAACAGCTTGGGTAATGGGTTGTGTGATGACCTTGTGAGATTTATTGCTGTGGTATCCTTGGTCTTGTGCTGTGATATCCTGGGTCATTTGCTGTGTAGTGACTTCTTGAGTTCTTGAGGTGTAATTTCTTGAGTTTTCTGATGTGATGTCCTGAGCGGGTGGCTGTGATGTAGCATTTTGGGTTTTTAATATGGCTTTGAGTTTGGGGTCTGGGTCTGTGTTCGTTTGGCTTCGAGTTCGTGGTCGTGCCACATCTTCATGGTGGGGGTCAGTTCGCTTCATGTATGGTTCAGAGGAGTTTGAAGTGGGTAGTGATGCAGCTGCAGTGCGGCTTCTGGTCTGTGGTCGTGTCTCATCTTCTGTGTGGGTGTGAGTCTGATTTTTACGTGGAAGTGTGGTGGTGGCATCTTGTGTGGCCCTCATGGGTGTGGGTCTGGTGTCATTTATCATGTTGGGTACTGGTCTGTTCATGAGGGCGGGTTTCCAAATGGCTGGTAAGCGGGAGGTGTCATCTCTTTTATTCATGCTGTGTGGGCGTTTTTCTATCTCTATGGCTTCTCTGATTATTCTGCTGCTGTGGTGTTCAGTTTTGGCGATAGTTCTGGTATTTTTAAGGTCAATCTCATGTCCTGTGGCTTTGAGGTGTTGGACCAGGGAAGAGGTTGGTTCTTCTTTTTGATTGAGTTCTTATGTTCTTCAACGCGTGCACTTATTCTTCTGTTAGTTTGTCCAATGTATGTGGTGAGGCAGGCAGTGCAGGGGATTTCATATACTCCTTGGTTTTCTAACTCGATTTTGTCTTTAGGGTTTCTTAGGATGGTGGATATTTTTCTGTTTGTGCAGAATGCTGTTTTAATGTTGTGTTTTTGGAGGATCTTGCTGATTTTGTCTGTAGTGCCTTTTATATATGGGAGGAGGGCTTTGCCGTTCTCTTTGTTCTCTGTCTTGGATTTTGGTTGGGGTTTCTTTTTGGATGAGGTGGGTGATCTTCTTTCTTTGAAATCCATTGGCTGTTAGTACATTGGTGAGAGTGTTTAGTTCGGTTTTTAGGTGTTGTTCATCAGCTAAGCATTTTGTTCTGGAGATGAGTGTCTCAGCTACGGAATTGATCTGTGCTGGGTGGTGGTGTGAGAGTGCGTGTAGATAGCGGTTTGTATGTGTTTTCTTTTGGTAGATGGTGTGTCCTAGGGAGCCATTGGGTTTTTTGTATACCAAGACATCTAGGAAGGGAAGTTGATTGTTAGCTTCTGTTTCCATGGTGAATTGTATTTTGGGGTGTAGGCTGTTGAGGTGTGTGAGGAAGTTGTTCAGTTTTTCTTTCCCATGTGGCCAGATTATGAAGGTGTCATCTACGTATCTGAGCCAGAGTTTGGGTTTGTGATCATATTTTTCTAGAGCTTGTGTTTCAAAGTGTTCCATGTAGAGGTTTGCGATGACAGGTGAGAGGGGTGATCCCATGGGTGCTCCTTCTATTTGTTTGTATTTTTGTCCATTGTAGGTGAAGTATGTATTGGATAGACAGTGGTTGGTCAGATCTAGGATGTGCTTGGGGGTTGTATTTGTTTTGGATGGCTGTCAAGGCTTCTTTATTGGCACTTGGGTGAAGAGGGATATGACATCGAAGCTAACTAGTAGGTCGCTGGGTTGTAAGTTTTGTTTCTTTATGATCTCGATGAACTGGAATGAGTTTCTTACATGTGAGTTGATGGATTCTGCATAGGGCTGTAGTTGTTTGGCGAGAAATTTGGCTAGGTTTTGTAGAGGTGAGCCTATGGAGCTGACTATTGGTCTAAGTGGAGTTCCTTCTTTGTGTATCTTGGGAGACCATAAAGCTTAGGGCATCTGGATGATAATGTTGTGAAAACACAACATTAAAACAGCATTCTGCACAAACAGAAAAATATCCACCATCCTAAGAAACCCTAAAGACAAAATCGAGTTAGAAAACCAAGGAGTATATGAAATCCCCTGCACTGCCTGCCTCACCACATACATTGGACAAACTAACAGAAGAATAAGTGCACGCGTTGAAGAACATAAGAACTCAATCAAAAAGAAGAACCAACCTCTTCCCTGGTCCAACACCTCAAAGCCACAGGACATGAGATTGACCTTAAAAATACCAGAACTATCGCCAAAACTGAACACCACAGCAGCAGAATAATCAGAGAAGCCATAGAGATAGAAAAACGCCCACACAGCATGAATAAAAGAGATGACACCTCCCGCTTACCAGCCATTTGGAAACCCGCCTCATGAACAGACGAGTACCCAACATGATAAATGACACCAGACCCACACCCATGAGGGCCACACAAGATGCCACCACCACACTTCCACGTAAAAATCAGACTCACACCCACACAGAAGATGAGACACGACCACAGACCAGAAGCCGCACTGCAGCTGCATCACTACCCACTTCAAACTCCTCTGAACCATACATGAAGCGAACTGACCCCCACCATGAAGATGTGGCACGACCACGAACTCAAGCCAAACGAACACAGACCCAGACCCCAAACTCAAAGCCATATAAAAACCCAAAATGCTACATCACAGCCACCCGCTCAGGACATCACATCAGAAAACTCAAGAAATTACACCTCAAGAACTCAAGAAGTCACTACACAGCAAATGACCCAGGATATCACAGCACAAGACCAAGGATACCACAGCAATAAATCTCACAAGGTCATCACACAACCCATTACCCAAGCTGTTACTACACAGGAGGCTAATCGAAAAGAGATCAAAACACAAACGACCCAGGAGATTACAACGCAAGACCCAGGATACCACAACAAAAGAACTCACAAGCCCATCACACAACCCATTACCCAAGCCGTTAAAACACAAGAGGCTAACGACCCAGGAGATGACAGCACAAGATCCAGGATATCTCTACAACAAAAGGCCATTACACAGCCCATTATACCAACATCAACTCCATCAACCAATCAAGAGGCTGCAGCACAGCCAACCAGCCCAGCACACCACCCCCACCACTTGTATATAGAGAGATGGCAGCTCCGGTCACACACTGCTTGCACTGGCACTAAGCCGAAAGCACCAGCCTGAAGATGGCGAGTGGGACCTCGCCAAACGTTGCCTAGATACTTTGAATCTTACGCGGAGAGAACCCGAATAACCAAAGATCCACATACAAACTACCATGAGAACCTCAGAAAACATATATATATATATATATATATATATATATATATATATATATATATGTATATGTATATGTATATGTATATGTATATGTATATGTATATGTATATGTATATGTATATGTATATGTATATGTATATGTATATATGTAAATATGTAAATATGTATATATGTATATATGTATATATGTATATATGTATATGTATATGTATGTGTATATATATATATATGTATATGATGTATATGTATATGTATATGTATGTATGTGTGTGTGTATATATATATATATGTATATTTGTTTTCTGAGGTTCTCGCTGGTATTTGTATGTGGATCTTTGTTATTCGGCCTCGCAGTAAGATTGGAGTGGTCTAGATGAGTCTCATTCATCATCTTCAGGCTTCTGTCTCAGCTCTGTGCTTCTCAGAGAAGCACAGAGCTGAAGACAGAAGCCTGAAGATGATGAATGAGACTTCATCAAACGCTGCTCAGATACTTCCAATCTTACGCGGGAGAAAACCCGAATAACCAAAGATCCATATATATGTATAATATATATATGTATGTATGTATATATGTATGTAGGTCTAGGTTTCGGCAGAATCTCATCTGCCATCATCAGGCTTCTGTATAGTGTTCGTCTGTGAGCCAGACTTTCACAGCCGTTTCTGTTTTAAATTTGGTGCTAGCCTACTGCTGTGCCAGAATGGTTTTGTCTTCATCCTGATTGGTTGGGAGTCTTGGTCTGTGTTTATTGGTCTTGGAGTTTGCTGTGTTCTGCTTGATTGGTGTTTCTAATATCTTCTGTCTGTTTTGTAGCTTTTTTTGTCTTGATTGGCTGGAAACATTGTGCTTTAGTGCGGCCTGGCTCCGAGTAAACAGACGGCTATCATTTATTAGGAAGCTAGGTTTCATCTGGGTGCCTGGTTGGGGTGTGTTTGAGCTGGAGGTATCAGGGGGAGTCTGTTTGTGCCCAGGTTTGTGCCCTGGCTTGTGGTGTGGAGATTTTTTTGTTTGAGAGTACAGGCTTCCAGATAATTGACAGTCTGGTGGAGTCATCTCTTCTATTCATGCTTTCAGGTCTTTTTTCAATCTCTATGGCTTCTCTGATAATTCTGTAGCTGGGGTTTTCTATAGTGGCTAGGGCTTTGGTGCCATTGAAGTCGATGCTATGACCTGTTGCTTTCATGCATTGGACTAGTGAAGAAGTGTGTTCCAGCTTTTTTACTGCATTTTTGTGTTCATCTAGGCAGGTACTTATTCTTTTATTGGTCTGTCCAATGTAAGTGGCAGGGCATGATGCACAGGGGACTTCATATATGCCTTGGTTTTCCAGGTCAATTTTATCTTTGGGGTTTCTTAGGATGGCTGCTATTTTTCTGTCTGTTTTGAAGGCAGTCTTGATGTGATGCCTGTGTAGTATCTTACTGATTTTGTCTGTAGTACCTCTTATGTAGGGCAGGACAGCTGTTCCATAGGTCTGTTCATCTTCTAGGTCTCCATTATGTCTCAGTGTGTTTTTGTGGATCAAGCCAGTGATTTTGCTTTTGTGGAAGCCATTGGTTGTCAGTACTTTAGCAGGGTGCATAGTTCAGTCTTTATGTGTGTCTTGTCTGCCAGGCATTTGGTTCTGGCAATTAGTCTTTTGGCCATGGAGTTTATCTGTGCTGGGTGGTGGTGGGATTGGGCGTTGAGGTAGCGGTTGGTTTGTGTTTTCTTCTGGTATATGGTGTGTCCTAGTGTGCCATCTGTTTTTTTGTAGATTAGTACATCTAGGAATGGTAGTTGTTTGTTTGTTTCCATTTCCATGGTGAATTTGATTTTGGGGTGTGTGTTGTTTAGGTGTGTTAGGAAATTGTTTAGGTTTTCTTTTCCATGGGGCCAAATAACAAATATGTCATCGATGTATCTTAACCACAGTTTGGGTTTGTGGGTGGCATTTGCCAGGGCTCTGGATTCAAATTCTTCCATGAACAGGTTTGCAATGACGGGTGACAGTGGTGATCCCATAGGGACTCCTTCAATTTGCTTGTATCTTTGTCCTTTGTATATGAAAGCACAACTATAATGACATGGGAAAATACCCGAACAAAGCTGAATACCATACATACATACATACATACATACATATGTACATACCCTGTTTCTCCAACAATACGGCCTCCCCCAATAGGAAGTCCCAGCATGTTTTATAGGCATGAAATGAAATTAAGCCCCTCCCCCCAAATTAAGGCCTATATTAAAACATGAGAAATGGGGGGAATGGTGGGGGGGCTTGCCATTAGGAAGTACTTTTGTTGCACACCCGGATATGGTGCTGCCTGCGTTGACCCCGATACGAAGTGCCCCACCAACGCCAAGGTCAACATCCAAGCCATCGCCACCCGCCCAAAGATGCAAGGGGGGTGGAATTAAATCACCCCCAAAAAAATGGCCTTGCCATTTTTTGGGGGCTCAAAAAAAAATAAGACCCGGCCTTGTTATATGAGAAACACGGTACATACATACATACATACATACATACATACATACATACATATATATATATATATAACAACTTACTGCAAGTCAGTTAGGTGTCGAAAAAACCTTAACGCCATGCAACAGGAAGAAGGGAGGAGGAAATTGTCTAAAATGTCTTCAACAAGACATTTGAGTGCTTTGCGTATGTGTGTGGAATCAAATATGGGAGATTAATGGGCATCCAACAAATTTGGATTGTGGGTGGCTATATGTGTTTTGCACAATGGGACACACTGGACTGAGGTGAAGTTCTAATAAAAATGTGATTAGTAGTGAAGTGTGTTATTGTAAGAATCATGAAGCAAATAATAGAACTGGACTGCCCCAGAAGGTATGTATAGGGTATGTGAAAAATATGCCTATACTAGCCTCCCCACTGGGTGGTTTGGACCCTTCATAAAGCCAATCTTTCATTAAAGCAACACAGGGGAATCCCTATCGAAGGAGTGAATTCAGGCTTGGAAAGCAAAGAGCCCTTGAATCCTTAGATACCAAACATAGTGATGCCCCGGATGCTTGGAACTCCAGAAGGGCCTACACGTAGGTGGAGGACGGCACTCTGGGAGCTAATGGACATACAATTAAATTTGACTACAAACTGTGGTAGAAACCCCCTTAAAAGAGGTGACTGCAGTCTTGAGAACCTTAGCTAAAAGAATGTGTGGAAAATAACATTGTGCAAAACCAGCTAGCCCTAATAAAATTTTTGGAGCATAGCAAATTGGGTTGGTGAAAGGTTCAACAAAGTCTGCTGTATTAGGATTGTGGGTTCTAATGTTCTCTCCTGTTTGATTTCCTTTATAAGATATGTGGTACTATCAAAGTTTAAAAGAATCAAAAGTAATAAAAGGAATTAGGTTATCTCCTTTTGAAATGATGTTTAGAAGACCCCCTGTTATAAGTACTAGTTTGAGAAATAATATAGGGGATTTAAGTCAATTAGGGGATTCATGGGTGAGTCTAATGGTGGGTGAGTTAAATAAGCAATTACAAGAAATCCAACAATATTGTGTGTCCCTCAGTAAACAGTCATTTTTGAGTACCCCCAGTCATAATATTCAAGTGGGAGACAAAGTATGGGTAAAACACTGGAATGGGGAAAGCCTGAAACCTAGATGGAAGGGCCCATGTACTGTGGTCATGTGTTCTCCACTTGCAGTAAAGGTGTTGGAATCTAAGTCTTGGATTCCTTGGACTCGAGTTAAGCCCTCAGTTGATGAATATTGGGAGGCAGAGCAGGACGAGACCCATCCTTTAGTGGTACGTTTAAAGAAGTGCCCCCTATAACTGCCCTACCGGCAATGGGCAGGCAACATACGGGGCAGAAGAGCCCTTACTGGTGTCACTCCGGAAGCTGACCCTCTATGTACAGCTGAAAATAAAAACAAGTAAAATAGATGTTAATGTGTTAGGGATAGAGTGTGTGGTGGAAAGATATATTCTTTTGAATTATTTTAAAGGATTTTATGTATCAAAAGGGGGTTGGACTAGATGACCTACAGGGTCCCATATTTTAAAAGCTGATATGTTTAAAGTGCTTATCTGAGTTGAAGACCTACAAGAAACCACAACATGTTTCTTGCTCAGTTGCCTATCTAAGAGTTTCCTGTTCAGTGTGGTCAAACTTTCCTGTCTCGATAGAATACCTAAACCGCAAATATGCTTCAAAAGGGAAACAAACTATAAATTGTATTGTTTAAAGAAAAGTTCTTCGTTTTTCCAACTTTGACTCATCTGAGAAGGATCTGTAATTGCCTACTTTTGCAAAAGTGTTAATCTTGTCATATGTTATGCCTAACATTATATGCGCAAGGGCTAATCTAAGATACTATAAAAGGTGAGACTCGATTGCAATAAATAAATAAATAGAGTCTCAAAGTGGGGAATAAGGCAAAACATGAAAGAATAAATGTATTGTTTTTAGGGAGATATTAACATGACTCTGCTTGATAGTGAAATGAATGTATTAAATACATAAAAAATGCCAGATCAAAGGGTCATTAATCCACATTTGTCAAGCAGGAATGTTGCCTCGCTTGCAGCAAAAACCACAGCGGAGCTATGGGAAGCTAGTAGGTTTAGTAAAGTGGGTTAGAAAAGAATTTGTGAAATCCGGCTACTTTCGCCCAGCAACAGAGGAGGGGGGTAGCTGGAATTTGAAGTAACCAATGAAATGCTGACAAGTCATATTTCTCTGGTGTAGTACTTCTGAAATGTATAAATGTGGTGTCAAATCTATAGAAAGGTGTTCAGATGTGCCTTGGCATTGAAATTACGAGATGCAACTGTAAGACTTGTGGACTTCAACTCCTAGAATTCTCCAGCCAGCTGCCAAGTTTGAGGACCCCTGGTTTAAGCAGAAAGAGGTTCCAGCTGAAAATATACCATGAATAGCATAGAGATGCATGGTACCTTCCTTCCTTCCTTCCTTCCTTCCTTCCTTCCTTCCTTCCTTCCTTCCTTCCTTCCTTCCTTCCTTCCTTCCTTCCTTCCTTCCTTCCTTCCTTCCTTCCTTCCTTCCTCTTAAAAGGAAGAAGAAAAAGAAAGAGGGAGGGATGGGAGAAAGAAAAAGAGGGAGGGAAGGGAGAAAGAGGGAAGGGAAAGGAATGTGAATGAGATGGACGGATGGATAGAGGGAGGGACGGACGGAAAGAAAAAGGAGAGGAAGGAAGGACCACAAACCCTGGCACTAGATGCAGCTTCAGAGGATGCTTTGAAACAGCACAGCAATCCAGAGCTGGAAGGGATCTCAGAAGTCATCTAGTCCAACCCCGCTCCAAAAGCATTGTTAAAGTAAGTTTCTATCTTTTGACCCACCCAGTCATGTGACCAACAAGCCACACCCAGCCAGTCATATAACCACCAAGCGACACCCAGCCAACAAGCCATGCCCACCCAGTCACGTGACCACCAAGCCACATCCACAAATTAGGCCATGCCCACAGAACCGGTTGTTAAGAAATTTGAATCCCCACTCTCTGCTGATTGGTCTGTAGTTTCCTGGGTCTGTTTTTTTCTTCCCTTTTTTGAAGATGGGAACCACATCAGCTCTTTATCAATCCTCTGGTAGTTCTCTGGTGCTCCAGGATTTTTAAAAGATGTGATACAGATGACTGCTAAGAATATAAATCCTTTGATTCCCCACCAGTCAGTTAGAACTAAAGAAGTTTCTTGGATGATAAAATGTTTTCAAAGGAAAAAAAAAACAAATCTAGTTGTCTTTGGGAAAAAGCATCTTTGGGACAATCTTGGAAACCAATCATAAAAAGCAACATCATGCATACATTTTTATTAGTCATTGTAACCTAATTCAAGTAAAGTTACAAGATGTGCTATCAATAACATAATACACTAAAAGCTTGGTACCTAGTCTCATCAATCCCCTTGGTGAGTAGGTATTGCAAGGGAAGAAAACAGGTGGCCTGGTTTTCATCTATTACTATGGCCTAAATAGCAAATCAACCAACGATCAAGGCACTTCCAATAGGAAAAAGCAATCTAGTTATTTGTATGTGCTAAACAAAAACAATATATGATTAAAAATGGGTTATCAATCCATGAATAAAATATGAATTAAACTAAGCTAAAATGGGTTGTCTCATCACACCTGAATGAAACTTTGTTTATTTGTTTATGTATTTGTATCCCACCTTTATTATTTTTACAATAACTCAAGGTGGTGAACATATTTAATACTCTTTCCTTATACTTTCCTCACAACGGAGAAGATTTTCCTGAATGGAAATTGCTTTTGTTAGAAAGGATTAGAAATTCCCTTTGGAAGGGATAGTATGATAACAGCAGTACATAAAAAAACAGCATTGAAAGCCAACCGACATGATATTTGGAATATTCAGAATACATTTGTTCTTGCGCTGGAAGTTTTGGGCTACAATTTTGCAGACAGTTGTCATTGAATAGCTTAGAATTATAAAATCATAAGGCTGGAAAGAACCTTGGAGATCTTCAAGTCCAACCCCTGCCAAGGCAGGAGACTATATTGCATCATAGACAATTCTAAATGACTGTCCAATCATTTTTTGAAAACCTTGAAGCTTGACCCTATAGAAATGCCATTACCTAAATATTTAAAACCAAGACAAGAATTTATTTCATATGGCTGTAATTTAGAATATCTCTTGGAGATCTTCATAGTAGCAAAAGAATAAACTAGAGCTAAGCAACAATTAATAGCCTAGGAGACATAGACACAGTGGTGGAAAGATGTGTGCAAAATAACAATCTATCCTGCCTTCTACAAAGCTTGAAGCAAAAAGCATCTCTGGTCCCAAGTCCTCTTGGCACATTAAAATATAGATTCCAGGTTGTAAATCAGCAAATGTAAATCTTCTATATAGAACTTCTGATCAAGATTCAGCATGGATTGGTTTCACTCACAGCCACAGCCCATTCTCTGTCTGCAGGATTTGCTCTGGCTTGCGCCATACAGATCGGCTCTCATCCAACTGCACCACAAACCTCAACAGTGTTAGTGCCAGAGCCACCTTTATCTCTGCCATGGCAAAGTTCTGCCCAATGCAGTTTCTGCAAAGAAGAAAGATTCCAGCTCAGTGGCTAAGTGGCTGACTTTTCTTTTTGTGATGCTCATTGGACAAATATAGCTTCATGAAGACTTTTTTTTAATTAGAGACTAAACTGGCCACTGTGCTGAAGCATGTATTGTTTCATGTTCCTTGTCCCAAGAGCCATTAAGAATGTCATATGGATATCCTCCAATATCCTTCTCTTCTTTTTCTTAACAGTTATTTTATCTCCAGCTATATGTTTGCTTACCTGGGTCCTGCAGAAAATGGCACAAAAGCTAGTGGATGATCTGTTGAATCAAAGCTATATGGGTTATACACCTTTGAAAGATAAATGGATTGGGTGATTGGGTTGAATGAGAAGATGTAAACATAAGAAGGAACTGATTAATCGACACCAAATGTTTCATTTGTCACATGCCACATTGTCCAAATATAAGATGTCAGGACACAATTGTTCACATAGGAATAGGAGCTGGTAATGAGGACCTGGAAGATCAGCTCTGTCAACTGATGATCTAAGAATGTGGGTTAGTAAAAGATTCTGCTGGAAGTCCAGCACTTGACTCTCTGAAACTTAAATCATAGAATCATAGGATTGGAAAGGAACTTGGAGGTCTTATACAAATGGACAAATGGTTGTCCTGTCTTGAATACCTCCAGTGATGGAACACCCACAACTCTGGAAGGCAAGTTAATCAATTTTTGATTAATTAGTAATTATTTTCACTGTGAGGAAATTTATCTTTAGTTCAAGGTTGGATCTCTTTTTAAACAGCTTCAATCCATTGCTTCTTGTCCTGCCCTCATGTGCTTTTGAGAATAAGTCAACCCCCTCTTCTCTGTGACAGACCCTCAAATACTGAACAACAGCTATCATTCATCCTTAATCTTTGATAGGCTAGACATACCTAGCTCTCTTAACTATTCATTCTACAGTTTAGTCTCCAGACCTCTTTATCATTTTGGTGCTCTACTCTGCATACTTTCTATGGTCTCAGCATCTTTTTGTTTTTGAAGATGCCTCTGCAGACCTAGATGAGCTCACAGATACTGTAACATCATATGTCAGCTTCTGCGAAGACTTATGTGTACCAACAAGGAACCTGCGAATATATAAACCTTGGTTCACAGCTAAACTTAAGCAGCTACGTAGTTCCAAAGAGGAAGCCCACAGAAAAGGTGACAGAATGCTATACAATCAGGCCAGAAACGTATTAGCAAGAAAGATCAGAACAGCAAAAATTAAAGTTTGATTTTGTTCTTCAAAGCCTCTGCTTAAGTTCATTTTTGGCACATTGTGATCTTAAGTTATTAGTCAGACTTTACAAGGATTAGTCAAGCTCTCTGTCAACTACCTTTCCCCCCAATCTGTATGATTCTTTACAAAGATTAGGAGATCTTTTTTAACACACAGCAAATCACCTAATATTGTCTGTTTATACTAAAATGATTCTTTTTCTCTGACAAGGCTTATACAAAGAGCCTCTGACAAGGCTTATACAAAGTTTTGCTTTAAGTACAAAAGTTCAAGGCAAAGTACAACAGCTGCTATGGTGTTTCAAAACAAAAGTAAAGAATGCCTTTATCTTGCACAATGCTACAAACTATCACTAACAGTAACATTAGAAGAAGCACTGATCAATAAAGTAATCAAATGGTATCTCACGCTGGTCTCTAATACTACATATCCTTCAAATATATTTTAGAATGGATATGAAATTGCCTCAGCCTGGCAATTTAGGAATGGAAGAAACCTCCAGGTTCTTCAATCAGAACAGACAGCATTTATAGGAAAGGATAAGCCAATTCTTGTCATCATAGAGATCTTGGTGCACAGGCCTTTCAACAGCAAAAAACAGCCAATCAATCAAACAAACAAACAATGGATATTCTTCATGAACTTTTCTGAAAAACAGAAATAAGAAATTCAGGAAACCAGCGTGGTTGCACAAAGATCTCCCTGATAAACTGAAAGATAAAAAGGTCAAGTACAAAAATTGGAAAGAGGGACAGATAAGTAAGGCAGAATATCAGCAGATAGCCCGAATCTGCAAAGATGAAGTTAGGAAAGCAAAGTTTCAGAATGAAAATTTGCAACAAAAGTCGAAGATAATAAAAAAAATTCTTTCAACATATAAATAGACAAGATAAAAGTTCATTAAAGAGAAGATGGCAGGGAAGTAACAAGTAGTAGAAAGAAAGCAGAGCTGCTTAACTCATTCTTTGCATCAGTCTTCACACAAAAAGAAACTATAGTCCAACCTACCAAAAACATAATTGTAAAAGACAGACTAGAAATAAAAATGAAAATAAGCAAGAAAATGGTAAAAGACCAATGATAAAATTCCAGAGTTCTGAATGAGCTGGCAGGTGTTATCTCAAAACCATTGTATCATATCTTTAAAAAATCTTGGAGCACTGGGGAACTACCAGAGGATTGGAAAACAGCTGACGTGGTTTCCATCTTCAAAGAATGGGGGAGAAAAAAAACAGACCCAGGAAACTACAGACCAACCAGTCTAACATCAATACCCGGGAATATACTGGAAAAGATAACAAGAAAATAGATCTGCCAAAACCTAGAAATGAGTAAAGTAATAACTAGCAGTCAGCATGGGTTTGTTAAAAACAGATCATGCCAAACCAATCTTATTTCATTCTTCAACATAGTCACTAAATTAGTAGACCAGAGAAATACTATAGACACAATATACTTAGACTTCAGCAAGCATTTGACAAAGTAGACCACAACCTAATTTTTGGTAAGCTAGAAAAATGTGGAATAGAGTAGACAACATCACCACCAGATGGATTTGTAACTGCTGACAAACTGTACTCAACAAAGATACAAGTACAGATTAGGCAAAACCTGGCTTAATAGCAGTAACTGTGAAAGGGACCTTGGAGTCCTAGTAGTCTTAAACATGAGTCTTAAACATGAATCAGCAGTGTAAGGCAGCAGCCCAAAAAGCTAATACAATCCTTGGTTGTATAAACCAAGGCATAGAATCAAAATCACACGAAGTATTAGTACCAGAGGTGGTATTCAGCCAGTTCTGACAGGTTTTGGAGAACCGGTAGCGGAAATTTTGAGTAGTTCAGAGAACCGGTAAATATCACCTATGGTTGGCCCCACCCCCATCTATTCACTGCCACCTGAGTCCCAGCTGATCGGAGTCCCAGCTGATCGCTGGGTCTTCTTTTGTTGCCCTGCACAGGAGAATGGAGCTGGAAAGCAGGTTAATGGGGTGGGGAGGGAATGGGGATTTTGCAGTATCCTTCCCCTGCCACACCCACCAAGCCATGCCCACCAAGCCACACCATGCCCACCAAGCCACCCCTACCAAGCCACGCCACACCCACAGAACCGGGAGTAAAAAAAAAATGAATACCACCGCTGTTTAGTACCGCTTTATAAATCCTTAGTAGGACCACCCCTGGAATACTGCATCCAGTTTTGGACACCACATTACAAAAGACATGTTATGACTTTGGAAAAAGGGCAAAGAGCCACTAAGATGATTAAAGTCCTGGAGACTAAAACATATGAAGAACGGTTGCAGGATTTGGGTTTGAATAGTCTAGAGAAAAGAAGGACGGGGGGGAAATGTATTATTTCAGTGTTTGAGAGGCTGCCACACAGAGGAGGGGGTCAATTTATTTTCCAAAGCACCAGAGGGCAGGACAAGAAACAATGGATGGAAATTAATCAAGAAGAGAAGCAACTTGGAAATAGGGAGAAACTTCCCAACAGAGAGGACAATTAACCAGTGGAACAGCTTGCCTTCAGAAGTTGTGGGTGCTTCATCACTGGAGGTTTTTAAGAAAAGACTAGAGTAGTGATGACTAACCTTTTTGTCATCGCGTGCCGAAAGTACGCATGTGCGCACGTGTACCAGCACCCATAATGCAATGCATGCAGGACCCCCCATACTCCCCTTACCCCCTGAGCGTCTCCCACATGCACCCCACCCTCCGTGCATGCTCAGCAGATACCCGAAAATCAGCTGGCTGGTGGGACGCGTGCACACATGCGCAGTGGAACTGAGCTGAGGTGACAGCTTGCATGCCCACAGAGATGACTCTGTGTGCCACTTCCAACATGTGTGCAATAGGTTCACCATCACGGGACTTGAGACAGTCACTTGTCTGAAATGGTACTATAGGATCTCCTGCTTGAGCAGGGTGCTGAACCTCCAAGGTCCCTTCCAGCTTTATTCTGATTCTGACTGAACCTTCATCAGACATCACTTGAGAATGATGTCATTGAAAGGACATATTGATGTGAATCAATATAACCTTTGCTCTTTGCTTCTGTTAAAGAAGTTGCTTGTACTATTTTGCTAAGGATGGGAATCATTTGTTAGGAATTCATTCTGCAAGAGAATTGTATCCTTTTCTATCTGGTTTCTCGCCTCTGCAATTTGCTTCAGAGCTAGACACATCCTTGGAGACAATTCTTAGGAACATCCTGCTCCATAGATAAGGGGGGGCCCTGCCTAGGAGCATGAACACACAAGGACACACAAGGACAAAGTGTAAAATAACAAAGTATGGACAGAGCCCTGACAAAGAATACTCCATGGATAAGGAAGGGGAGGGCATGGACAAGACATTGCCCACATTTATAACGAACCTTTGTCTCTGATTGGATAAACTTTGTTTCTATCAGCGTAAAATGTATATAATACTCTGAGCCACTCTTGCAGGGTGTGGCTATTCCTTACATGCATTTTGTCTGTATGTTTTGGACATAGTATTCACCCAGACTTTTTGCTTTGGTCAAAGAATAAAAAAAGCTGCTATTTTTGCAAACCTCATCTCAAGTCTCACTCTTTGGAATTTCAGTGGCTCAGGGAAACTTCTGGGACCTTACATCATCTTGCAATTTTGACTGAATACTTATAAAACGTATGTTTTTTCTACTCTGAGTTGTAGGGAGTTAGGCCCCACCTCTCTCCTAGAAGAATGAAATATTCCAGGAAATATTAAAAAGGCATAATATTATATTTCCCTGGATGAGAAATGGAGAAACATGTTTTTTTAGGCAGGAAGCAGACTCTCTCTTAATAGCCCCCATCCTCCTCAATAGCCCACAGCAGATGTCAGCACTTAAGAGATAAAGAGATGGCTAGGTCTATTCATAAACAAATGCCCTCACTTCATGGCAAAGCCTAATGGCCATAATAGGAATTGCCCAAAGCCCCTTCATTACATCACCCAGCAAATTCAACCAGGCTTGGGACTCAAGAAGACAACCTACAAAGTTACCCCTGCATGGCACCATGGGAGTCTGACAACCAATCAGGAGACATTTCTTGCCACAGGAACAGGAAGCAAGTTCAAACAGAGGTTATAAATCTCGCTCCCTCTCTCACCCATGTGCTTTTTTTGCCCAGGACCTCAAATCATGTGGTCCTATTGTCCACAATTAAAACTAAGGAATTTCCGTGTTTCCAGTGTCTTTCTCCCCACTTGGAATTGAACCTAGATGGACATTTCTTCCAACAAAGTATATAGAACTTGTGACCACATGTCCACAAGGAGGTAGATTGAATGTATATGAAACAGAATATTCTTATTGTGATTTGATTATCTTAACTTTTATCATGAGCCAAATAACAAGAAAACCTAGGAATTGATCTATGAAACAAATTTTTCACAGGTTCCACCTATGAATCTGACCCAAATTTTAACAGAAATCTACCCCCCAGAAGAACTATTTTCTCAATTGCTATACCATGCAGAGTTAGTTAAGTATTCAAAAATTTTACCCTAAGATACTCCAGGCATTTGAAGATTAAAAAAACTGCAATGTTGCACTCTTTGTATACTGATGAATGTCTCTGGATTGCAGCAAGGTAAGAAATGTGAATAATGAGCAAACCAATAAATAAATATCAGACACTCAAGAATGGAAATAACAAACCATAAATAGTTATTGTCTAATTAGGCTTCTGAGATGTTCACCCACCCACCCAAAACTAGCACATAGAAATTAGAATTGTGGGCTGCCCACATTCAGCTATAAGCCAGTTTCTTTGATGGATGGCAGAATCATTTGGAAGTACTTAAGCAGTTTTTATCATTTTCAGTTGTGTATGAAAGAATATAGTATACCCTGCTCAGTTTCCCAGCAATACGCAATAAAATAATATTAAAACTCCTGTTTGCCTAATTTGAAACTTTGGTGGCATGCAACTAACTGAATCACTTAAGATTGTCTGTCAAGGAAGATTGCTAGAAATCTCTGGAATCTTATCCCAGGTTTGTCACTGAAGTATAATATCATTTGAATGTGGCCATTTAAACAATACTGCAGTTTTAGCCTGGACTAGAGGCTGAGATTTCCATCAGAAAGAAAGAAACTTCACCCATCCACCATCACCACTTTCAAGGCCTAGAATGGCCTTCTGAAAATCTAAGAACTTCAAAGCCAGTGGTGGGATTCAATTTTTTTTACTACCGGTTCTGTGGGCGTAGCTTGGTGGGTGTGGCAGGGGAAGGATACTGTAAAACCTCCAGTTAGAGGTGGTATTTGCCGGTTCTCTGAACTACTCAAAATTTCCGCTACCAGTTCTCCAGAACTGGTCAGAACCTGCTGAATACCAATTCTGTTCAAAGCCATATAATACTGGAATCTTTCCTGCTCGTGACTCTGACACCTTCTTTCTCAGTCAGAACAGAAACATCCCAACAGCTTCATCACTGGAGGTTTTCAAGAAGAGATTGGACTGCCATTTGTCAGAAATGGTGTAGGGTTCCCTGCTTGGGTGGAGGATTGGACTAGAAAACCTACAAGGTCACTTTCAACTCTGTTAATCTGTTAAATCCCTTCCTTTTTCTTACTAGTGCCCTCCCATGGTTACCAGCCATTGAACCCTCCCAGCTGTTAAGCCAAGGATTGATCAAGAAACTGATCAATAGAAGCAGGAGTGTGAGAGTTACAAGGAATAATTGGACAAAGAAGCATAACAATCAGCCTGGGGCCACATCCCTATGAGGTCCCCAACATCTGTGTGTGGGGGAGGAGAGGGTGAAGTTGATTTTTATAAAAAAAGAAAATTTTTGCTTAATATATAAAGCAAGCCTAGAAAAACATTCAAAATTGGGCCTATATCTCAGACAACCAACACTGACAATCAAACAATCTGCATGTAAGCCATCTAAGAATTATATTTATACTTCTCACCATGACAAATCTTTGGTGAAGACTTGTTCTGTTCTCTGGATTCATTCACTGAACATTATTTTCAGACAAGAACAATAATGTTATATGAAGACCACACTGAAGACATGGGATCTTCCTTTTTCTAATAAGGATGGTTACTTTTAGCACTTGTATTAACTGCCTTCTTGATAACATTACATGCCCAGTTGCTCCACTTTCATGTACAGAAAGGCTAGTTCTTCATCTTTAGCTTCCTAAACAAAGATCCAAATCCATATCTATATTTTCTTCCAACTTCATAATGTTTCCAATGTTCTCCAAACATAGTATTCAAAATAAAAAGATTTGGAAGATTTTGTTTAGTGTGATGATTTTACAAATTAGAATACAGAATTAAGAACAAGAGTTGGAAGGGACGCTGGAGGTCTTCTAGTCAAACCCGCAGCTCAAGCAGGAGACCCTATACCATTTTTAATGAATGGCTGTTCAATCTCTTCTTAAAAGCCTCCAATATTGGAGTGCCAGTGCCCACAACTTCTGAAGGCAATCCGTTCCACTGGTTGATTACTGTCAAGAAATTTCTCTTTAGTTCTAGGTTCCTTTTCTCTTTGCTCAGTTTTCATCCATTGCCTCGTCTTGCCTTCTGATGCTTTAGAAAATAGGTTGACACCCTCTTCTTTGTGACAGCCCCTCAAAAATTGGAACAATACACTAGGCATACCCAATTCCTGCATTTTTCATATGTTTTAGCCTCCAGCCCACTAATCATCTTTGTTGCTCTTCTCTGCAGTCTTTCAAGAGTTTCAATATCTTTTTTATATTGTGATCATAATTGGATGCAGTATTCTAAGTGTGGTCTTACCAAAGCATTATAAAGCGATCGTACCACTTCTCATGATCTTGATTTTATCTTTCTGTTAATGCAGCCTAGGATTGCATTGGCTTTTTTGGCAGCTGCTGCACACTGCTAGCTCATATTTAAGTGATTGTCCACCAGGATTCCAAGATCCCTCTTGCATTACTGTTGTTGAGCCAAGTGTCACTTAGTCTGTACCTATACATTCAGTTTTTCTGGTCTAAGTGTAAAACCTTACTTTTTTCTACATTGAATTTCATTTTGTAAGATAGAACCCCAAAGTTCAAGTCTATCAAGATCCATCTTGATCTTGAGCCTATCTTCTTGGGTGTTAGCTATTCCTGCAGCTTAGTGTCATCTGCAAATTTGATGAGTTCCCCTTCTATTCCCTCTTCTAAGTCATTTATGAAGATATTGAAGAGTACTGGCCCTAAGATGGAACATTGTGCTAACCCACTGCTCACTTCCTTCCCTGTAGATGTAGAACCATTAAGGACTACACGCTGAGTGCAATTTATCAATCAGTTACAAATCCATCTGGTAGTGATACTGTCTATCTCATGTTTTTCTAACTTACTAAGAAGTGGGTTGTGGTCTAGTTTGTCAAATGTCTTACTGAAATCTAGGTATACTATGTCCACAGAATTTCACAGATCTGCTAGTTTAGTTACTTTGACAAAGAATAAAATAAGATTTGTTTGGCATAATCTGCTTTTTACAAACCCATGTTGGCTTTTGGTTATAACTTTGTTTCTAGGTGTTTGCAAATCAGTTGCTTGATTATTTTTCCAGTGTCTTCCCAGGTATTGGTACTGTTACTTCTTTGTCATCATCTTCCATTAGTGAACCAATTGTTTCCTTGAATTTTATCTTTTTTATATATGTTGAAAGAAACTTTCTTTTTTGTTTTTGATATTTATTGCAACTCTTACTTCATTCTGAGCCTTAGCTTTCCTGACTTCATTTTTGCAGATTTAGGCTATATGCTGGTATTCTGCCTTAGTTGTGTCCCTTGTTCCACTTTTTGTACTTATCTTTTTGTCTTTCACTTTATCAGAGAATTTGTTGTGTAACCATGCTAGTTTGTGTTAGGAATGTATGTCACCTAACAGTTGGGTTAGAAATATATAAACCAGGATAGACATTTTAATACTGTCTCTTTAAGGGAATGCTAAAATTGTAATTGGTGTGGTTCCTCAAACGGCCATAAGATGGAGCCAGAAACCTGAGTTGTTAGTTCTGTCCTGTTGTTGAGAGTGTTGCTGTTCCTGCATTTCCCTATTGACTGTTGCTGTTCGTCATTATTCTTGGATTTGATGTAAGTCTATTTACTGAACTGTTTTTGATACTGGACTTTGATTTTGGATTATCCCTGGACTGAAAAACTGACTGCTTTAACCGTGTATGACTTGGACTGCTTGTTGGACTTTGCTTAACTGTTTACTGGAAGTAAAAACCTACATTTTACTATACACTGTATTTGTGTGCTGGTTGTGTGTTATTCCTCACCACTCTCACTATGTCTCCCTGTGTGCACTCATTTTCCTAACGGGGAATTACCTCAACACTGGTTATGGGCCCAGGCTCAGTGTGAATACACAGTACCGTATACAGGGTTACTATCCTGATAAAGATGGCACAAGACCCGTCAACAAGTCTATCAGTGATAACCCAGTTGGATGGAACAAACTATGTTTCCTGGTCTATGACGTGCAGTCTACTTCTGCATAGAGAAGGGTTATGGAATGCAGTTCAAGATCCACCGGATGTAAATGCTTGGGATCCAGATGATGAGGACGATGCAAAGAAGCTTGCTGACTTTAAACGGAACAACGAATGAGCTCTTTGTATAATTGGACTAACACTGAGTGACCAGCAGCTAGTCCATATTTGTGGAGAAGAGTCTGCTGCTAGGTGTTGGGAGAATTTGAAGAGGATTTATGTTCGTGACAGTGTAGGTGCACACATACATCTTACACGTAAACTGTTTAGAGCACGTCTTCTGAAAGGTGGAGATATGTTAGCTCATTTGAACTTTATGAAAAGAACTTTTCAAGAGCTACATGAAAAGGAACTGATATTTTCAGAGCTGCATCAAGTTTACATCATTCTTTCCTCATTGGATGAAAGTTATGATGATTACGTATCTTCACTGGAAGTCCTGCCCAGAGATAAACTGACATTGACTGACATAACCAGAAGGTTGCAAGAAGATGGCTGGAAAGAGACCAACTGAGGAAGAAACAACCACAAGAAGAGGATTTGTTTTCAACTGCCCACACTGTTAGGAAATGTTTTTCTTGTGGGGCTAAGGGACATATAGCTAGATTCTGTACGAAGGGAAAACGACAGAATACTGGTAATCACCAGAAGGTTAAGAAGAATGTTAGTTTAGCTATGTCTAGCAATTCAACTGTAAACCATGATTTGTGGGTAGTTGATAGTGGAGCATCGCAGTGCATTAGTAGAAATAGAGAGAGGTTTGTAAAGATGTCCACGAGTAAGCAACATGTATCAATGGCAAACGGATGGAAGATGAAAGCATCTGGTGAAGGTACTGCATATTGTTCATGTGTAAATGAGCATTTAACTATGTTATATGTACCTAAATTGAAATTTAATTTGTTATCAGTAAGGGCTTTAGTTAATCTTGGTTATGTAGTAACCTTTAGGGGAGATAACTGTATAATAGAAAAAGAGGGTAAAAGTGTTACTGCTACTTTAGAGAATGATTTATATGTTATACATGATAACCAGGTGCAGATGGCTAACTCGATTTATAACAATGTTAAGCCACATGATGAATGTATACATTTACTGCATAGATGTCTGGGGAACATTAATTTCAAAATGTTGAAACAAACTGTTGAATAGTCAGAGGGAGTAAAATTAAAAACCTGTAGCAAGTACTTAAACTGTAATGCCTGTAGCCAGGAGAAAAGCAAGGTTACTCCAGCAAACAGACTGAATGGATTTAAGACCAAAGAACCTTTAGAGGTTGTGTTTGCTGACATAATTGGTCCTAAGGAACCCAGTTTGGGAGGTGCCTGCTATGTTGAGTATAATGGACCATTACTCACGATATGGTTTCTGCTATCATGAAAAACAAAACAGAAACATTCCAACATTTCTTTAATTGGCTAAGATTTGCTGAGAGAAAAATGAGGAGTAAAGTAATTACTTTAGTTACCGATAACGGGACTGAGTTTAATAACAATAGATTCCAAACTATGTTAAAATATGGCTGGTGTCAAGCATAAACGTTCTGCACCTTACAGACCACAACATAACTCGTTTTTGAACAGAGGGCAAATGTTACAAGCCAGGGCTTGCACTATGTTAATTGATTCAGGTTTGCACTGTGGGGTGAGGCCATAATGTGTAGCAACCATGTGTTAAACAATGTGGTGAACACAAAAACTGTTGTTTAAGTTTGAGATAATTGTTCTCCTTAGGTGTGCTACATCTTGGTGTTATATGTATCCCTAAATACTTAACCTTGTTTGTGACCTGGATCCCCAAAACTTCCTCCAATTCTTTCTTTCGTCTTACTAGCATGTTCTTTGCTAAAATCTTTGTTTTATCTTTATTTATTTTCAAACCTGCTACTTTCCCATACTCTTCTATCTTTTCTATCAGTTTAGGTGCAGACTCCAATGGATCCTCTAATATAAATACCAGGTCATCTGCAAAAGCTTGTAATTTATACTCTTCTTTTTAAATTTTCATTCCTTTTATTTCTTTTTCTTCTCTGATGTTCCTATTCAGCAGTTCCAGTGTTAACACAAACAACAGAGGTGACAGTGGACAGCCTTGTCTAGTCCTTTTTCTTATATCTATAAAGTCTGTTCACTCTCCATTTATCATAACCTTAGCAGTTTGCTTATGATATTATCGTTTCGATGGCTTTGGTAAATTTTTTACCAAAGCCCATTTGGTCCAATTGTAACAGCATAAAACACCAATTCACATTATCAAAGGCTTTTTGTGCATCTATAAACATCAGAGCCATTTGTTTTTCAGGATGCGCCTCATAGTATTCCAGTGTATCTAAAATTATTCTCATATTATCTTTAATCTGTCTCTTCGGCAGAAATCCATTTTGATCAGGATGAATAAAATTGTTTAAATATCTTTTCAGTCTTTCTGCCAGAATTGAAGCAAAAATTTTATAATCTGAATTTAATAGTGATATAGGTCTGTAATTTTTAACTTGCTGTGGGTCTGTGTCCTCCTTCGGTACAAGTGTTATATATGCTTCTGACCATGTTTTGGGTATTCCCTTCTTTGTCATAACTTCATTCATAATTTCTAATAAGTGAAGATTCAATGTTTCCTGGAATGTCTTATAAAATTCCACTGGCAAACCGTCCGGACCTGGTGCTTTCCCAATGTTTTGCTTTTTTAAAGCTTCTGTTAATTCCATCATTGTTATATTACTTTCTAACATTGTTTCAATATCTTTGGGTATCTGGGGCAAATTTGCTTTCTGTAAGTATTGTTGAATTCTTTCTTCCTGAACATTCTCTTGATGGTACAGTTTTCCATAGTAATCTTGAATAATTTTTTTCTTCTCCGCATTTCCATAGCATACATGTCCTTGTTCGTTTATCAATTGATTTATTCTTCTCGAATCTCTTTCCTTTCTCAATTTATATGCTAGCCATCTGCCTGGTTTATTTGCATCTTCAAAATATTTCTGCTTAGCATTTCTATTTTTTTGTGCTATTTCTTCTTTTTCCATTAGCCCCATTTTATGCTTAGTTATGTCCATTTTAATTTTAATGTCCCTTTTTTGTGGAAATTTCTGTAGTTCTTTTTCCAACTTCTTGTAGTCATCTTCCAATATTTTAAAGGTTTTTTTCTGTTTTATATTTCTTTTCCTTGTATAGTCCATTATCAAGCCTCTTGTATAAGCCTTCATTGTGTCCCAGAGGTTCTGTAATGATATATCCTCTTTTGTGTTTTCTTTAAAGAAAAAAGTCAATTCTCTCTCAATTTTCTGTTTAAAGTCTTTTTCCTTTAATATCGTGTTATTTAAAGTCCATCTAGATCTCCTTTTTTTTGTCCTTTCCATAAAAGTGTTATTGGATTGTGATCTGCCCAGGTACTTGCTTCTATTTCAATGTCTTGTATGTTGGAAAGCAATTCTGTTGACATCCATATCATATCTATTCTAGACCATGATGCATGTCTATTTGAATAAAAGGTATATTGTTTATTTTCCACATTTCTCTCTCTCCATGCATCTTTTAAGTTTATCTCATCTACCATTCGAAAGAAGGATTTTGGCAATGTCTTTCTAGCTTTCTTTGCTGTTTTTTTTTGTTTTATAGTCCAATTTGTCATTTATTATTCCATTAAAATCTCCCATCAGACAGATATTAGCATAGTCCAGTTCAATAATTTTCTTATGTAATTTCCTGTAAAAATCTTCTTGATTATCATTTGGAGCATAAATTGCTATTAAAAGTGTCTTTAGATTATAGTTCATTATCTCCACCATCAAAATCCTTCCATCGTCATCTCCACAGGGATTGTATCTCTAATGCATAACACCACTCCTCTCTTTTTACAATGTGTTAACGCTGTAAATAATTTCCCTAATTTTTGTTGTTTCAATATATAATCATGTTGTTTTTTTAATATGTACTTCTTGTAGGCAGATTATATCACATTTTAATTTCTCTAACTTATGAAATACTTTTCTTCTTTTAATAGCTGAATTAAGCCATTTATATTAATTGTAATCAATTTTTTTCTCATCCATTTTAGACTTTGTAAGAAGGATTTGTTGCTCTAGTAGATCTTGGTTCTTGTTGTTCTCTGGGTACCCCACCTACGGCTCCTTCCTCTTTTTCAATTACTGCTGTACATTCCTCTTGAAATTCAATTAACAACTCTTCTTTTCTTGTATCTTCCTCCCTTCCTCTAAAATATTCCAGATAGAATAACTCCGCTTTTTCAACTGTATCAATTCTGTGTCTTTGCTCCTGCCAGGTAAACATGAGACCTTCGGGTATCAGCCATCTGTAATTTATTCCTCTCTTAAGTAACTCTTTGGTCAAAAATAAATATTCTCTTCTTATCTCTCTCATTCTTCTTAGTACCTGTTTCAGTACCACTATTTCTTTATCTTTGTACTTTAGTGTTTTTTCTCTTGCCGCCTGCAGTATTTGTGATTTAATTATTTTCTTAGTAAATCTGATATGAACTTCTCGTGGCAGTTTATTTCTCATCGCATATCTTGTATAAACACAAAAAACCTCATCCATTCCATCCATCATCTTCTCTTTAGTTATCTCTAATGCTTCTGCCAGGATTTCTGTCATCATTTCAGCAAGGTTTTCACCCTTTTCTTCTTCTATATTTTGAAATCTAAGATAGAATTCTGATCTATCAATTTCCCATCCCAATGATTGCAGAGATCTGCCCTTATCTCTTTCCACTTCACTCAATTGGGTATCCACATCTCCAATCTTCTTATCTCTTTGTACATCATGTTCTTCAATTTTCTTAATTCTATCCTTGTATTGCATCATCTGTTGAATATTTTCTATTTTTCATCCGTCTTTTCCATTCTTTGCTCAATATTCTCCGTTCTCTTTTAAATATTATCTGTTTTTACTTGTTTCTTTTGAATTCCTTGCATAATCATCTGCAGCGTCACTTCTTTCTCCTTCTCTTGTTGTAACAACACATGTACTGATTGTTGTCCTCCAGATGGTGAGGAAGAAGAAGTCGGGATTGAAGAAGTTGAGGCTGGTATTTTTCTGCTCATCTTAAAGTACAATAGAAAAATTGAAAAAAAAAAAAGCAAGAGCAGGCAATTGCCACTCCAGTAAAAAATAATAATAATAATAATTAAAAATAAAAGAGGGAAGGGAAAAATCTTCAGGCACTTGAATACCTTAATCCAATTCGTTCCAATTATGTGGGGAAAAAAGAAAAAAATAGAAAATAGAAAAAGGATGAAAAAATAAAAAAAAATTAAGAGGTAAAACAAAGGGAGGAGGGGGGGGGAAGTAGTCTTATTCTTGCATAAGTCCAAATATAAAAATCCAATGGGTGGGGGGGGGAGTAGAAAAAAAAGGAAAGAGAAAATTCAATTCTGTCAATAAGCAAAGCACTGCCACTATATGTTCAAGGCTCTTTACTAAATCAAAAAACAAAATTCCAGTTCTCTTTTCAAGGTCACTTCAATCTTCTTTCTTCAATTTCAAATCCAGACTCCAGCTTTCAGTAGTTCCACAGAAGAGCACCTGCAAACAATCTACATGCTCTTCCCACCATCTTTTCAATGAAAAGCACAGAGTCCTTGAATGTAACAGCAAATGTATCAACAAGAAAGAAAGAAAAACAATGTATCCAAGCCTCCAGGTGGCAGCGCTACTTATTTTCCTTTCCTTTCCCTTCCCCTCTAATATTAAAATCAAGAATAATAAAAAATATAAAGAATCTAAAATTATTAAAAAGAAAAAGCAAGAGAATAAAAAACTTTTCCAAAGAGTTATTTTGAAGGGAAAAATTAAAAATTAAAAAGGAAAGACCAGTCCAGTTTAAAAGTTTAAAAGTTTTAACAAGATCCAAAGTTCCAATAAAAAGAAAAAAAACCCTTCAGGTTTAATTTGTGCTTACTCTCGCCGCTTGAGCACTTTTATCTTCACTTTTAAATTTAATTTTTAGTCTTTTAGGGTGTTCTCTCCAGAAAAAAAATAAGTAGAAAATTATCTCACCAAACTGACACACTTTCTTTCCAGCTTTCTTCCGTTCCGGAGCTGTCCCAGCTTCAGCAGCTTTAATGGCTGCCTCTCCACCGCGGGGAAAAAAGGGCTTCTCCTGGATCTACCAGGGACTTTGCGATGTCCCTGGGATTGACAAGATGTGCCCTCCTCTGTCACCATCTCTACAGGACGATTTAGATCCGTTGGGACCGTCCTGCAATGGAGATATCAGCAGTGATCTTAGAGCTTAAAGTTCGCATGCTGTACCACCGTGACGCAAGCTCCACCCTCCAGGATGTACTTTTAGAGTAGTATACTTCGGGTATATTCCAAGAGGCAGGCTTGGCAAGCTTGGCATTCTGTCTGATTTTTTTACTGCCTTTCTGGGGGCATGTGATCTTTCCTTAAGATATCTTGTGAGGTGAGTGAGATCAGCTGGTATTTTTAAGTGGTGCAAATGGATCTAAGGATTGCTTCTCCTGGGTGTGAAATAGTGCTTTATCAGTTCACTGAGCACAGGAGTCTCTTGTCTATGGAGATTCTTCAGTCATCCAGGTCATGGTTGTCCCAAAGGTGCTTTTTTAAGAATGTTAAAAGAAATATCTATCTGGTTCAGTTCCAAGTGGGGAGAAAGACACTGGAAACATGGAGGCTGATTGGAAAGATGTTTTATTGGTGAACAGGACCACGTGGGTTTGAGGTCTTGGGCAGCTGACCAATTGGTTTGATCAGTACATGGATTTTTATATAGTTTGTTCTACAGCATTTTGTAATTTAGAGGTTTGCTTTGTGTATTTTGTTATTTGATTTCAATTAGTTTGTCTCCCTGGCAATATGTTGGGGTTTTAATTTTGTTTAATAAAGTAATCCTAGATGCCCCCTTGGGGTTTTAATCAGTGGTGAAATTCAATTTTTTTTACTACCGGTTCTGTGGGCGTGGCTTATTTGGTGGGCGTGGCTTAGGGTCACATGACTGGGTGGGCGAGGCTTGCTGGCCATGTGACCGGGTGGTCGCATGACTGGGTGGGCGTGGCTTGGTGGTCATGTGACTGGGTGGGTGTGGCCAACTCAATGTCACTCACATCAAGGGGTGCCTCTCCTGGCCACTCCCCTCCCAGCCATTCCTTGTCACACCCAGCCTCAACATATCTATAGTTCTGTAAAAATGTTGTTCCCCTTTTTTTGACTTTATTATCTACATACTATAGATATACTTTCATGGACCACTGAAAGGAGGAAATGGCTCACATGCTTTGCCCAAGAGGGTGATAGGCAACAGGCTTTTAAGGAGCTGCCAGAAAGAAGGGGGGGGCAATATATTTTCCAAAGCACCAGAAGGCAAACAATGTATTTTCCAAAGCACCAGAAGGATGGAAACTGAACAGAGAGAGAAGCAACCTAAAAATAAGGAGAAACTTCCTGACAATGACAACAATTAACCAGTGGAATTGCTTGCCACCAGAAGTTCTGGGTGCTCCAACACTGGAAGTTTTTAACAAAAGACTGGACAGCCATTTCTCTGAAATGGTATAGAGTTCCCCCCAAGGTCCCTTCTTAGTGTTATTCTGACACCTTTCCCAGGACCTCTAGTCAGATTTTGGCATCCTCAGAGTTTTCCTGCCTGAGCAGGGGGTTGGACTAGAACAGGGGTCTTCAAACTTGACAGCTTTAAGACTTGTGGACTTCAACTCCCAGAATTCCTCCTTCAGTCATATTAGCTCAGGAATTCTGGGAATTGAAGTCCACAAGTCTTAACCTTGCCAAGTTTGACTAGAAGATTACCTCCTAGATGCCTTCCAGCCCTAGATTGCTGTGCTGTTTCAAAGAGTCTTCTGAAGCCAGGATTTGTGTCCTTCCTTCCTCTCCTTTTTTTTCTTTCTCCCTCCCTCCCTCTTTCTTTCTTTCTCTCCCTTCCTTCCATCCCATTTTTCTTTGTCTATCCCTTTTCTTCCTTTCTTTTTCTTTCTTTCTTTCCCTTTTCTCTTTCTTTTCTTTCTTCTCTCTCTTTCCCTTTCTCTTTCCCTCCCTCTCTCTTTCTCTCTGTCTCTCTCTTTCCCTCTCTCTTCCTCTCTCCTTTCCCTCTTGGAAAGGAGACCCATCTGAAACACACACAGGCTTCCAAGTGCCCGGCAGAATCTCTTATTACAAGGGTTCATCCCAGCCAGTCTCCTGTCCTGCATTGCCTGAAAAAGCCTTCCTCCCCTCCTGCTTTTGGGGCTGGGAAATTCAAGCGAGGCATGTGCTACAGCCTCTCCCCCACCCCCACCAGCAGCTCTGGGCCAGGCAGCTTTCTCGACTGTCTGAAACCTTACCTTCCTTCCTTCCACACTGAAAAAAACACGCAGTGGCTATAGGCTTCTTCAAGAGGCTTTGCTGCGCTTCTCCAACCCGCCACCCCCGCCACTGCATCCTAGCCACTGGCCACGCAGGCCTACCCCATTGACCTTGCTGGTGCAGCACTCCGAAAGAGGTGGTTGGAAATGGCTTTTTTTTTGCTCCCAGCCACCCCCTTTTCAGCACAACCGGATGGACGGCTGCTCCCTTCCTTCTCTGCCTGTTTGTTCTATATGGCTGAGGAGGAAGAGAATAGTCGGCCGGTTGGGAGAAGGCTTCTGGCGCTGCAAAAGGAACAGCTGGACATGTGGCCACCTACTGGCTAGCTGTGCCAGGCCAGGCCAGGCTGGAGGAGGCACGTCAACTGGGAGAAGCATGCTCCAGGTGGATAGGCAGGTGGGTGGATGTCCCAGGGCTGCTGCATATGCGCACTGCATAAGTAGTGGCTGCACTCACAGTGCGTATGTGTAGCAGCTGCAGGATATCCGCCCAAGCTGCACCCAGCCACCATGTGGTAGGGAAAGCTAGGAGAGCGACCGGGGCAAGTGAGTGACCGGGCAACCAGGTTGGGGGCATGGCCAGCCAGGGGTCGCCACCGATTCGGCAACCCACACCAAATCACCGCTACCGGTTCACCCGAGCCGGTGCGAACCAGTTGAATATCACCTCTGGTTTTAATCCTGTCTTGAATGGATTACCAAAACTGCATTTTAAAAAGGTGGCCTCAGTTTCTTTGGGGATATTAAGAAAGACTGAGTCTGTTTCCTGCCTTTTAAGAGCATGTTTCACTATTTCTCATTTTAGGGAAATATTTTTTTTGCTTTTTTAATATTTTTCAAAATATTTTATTCTTTGGGCAGGGGGTATGCTAATTTTCTACAAGAGGCAACGGGACTTTCTTGGTTTCCAGAAAGGAGCTTCCACTGTATTGGCAGTATTTTTTATTTTTTTTAAGATTAAAAGTTCCTAGAGAAAGTTAAGAAAATAGAAAATTACAGTGCAAGTTTTGAGCTGTTTTTTCCCCTGCCAGGTTAATGATAGTAGTTTTTTTTATTATGACCGCTAAGGCTATTGGTAGCTATTCAACATATTTTATTGAAGATTTATTGATTGGTTGATTTATCATCAAGAAAAGAAATCAAGTTTAAAAGAAAGGTAGTTTTATTATTCTAGCATCCTGCTTATGGGTTTCTGAGTAATGGAATACACGATAAGGTGGTTTTACTGAGAATTCTTCATTATGTGCTTCTGTTTCCAACTTTAGAATGTCTATATAAGGGCTGCAGATAAGAATCCTGGATTATTTGGTATATGCAGACCCAGCCTGCATAACTCAGATATTAATCAAATGTGATTAGATTGCAAGTTGTTCCACACAATTACAAACTGGAATGTAGAAATCTGTGGTGCTATATGGTTCAATCAAGTTTCTACCTGCCAGTAGTATTCTGTCTATAGACTGCTGTAGAATAAATCATCATAAAAGAGAAATTATAAGTTAATATTTTGAATAAAGTTCTCCACTTAATACTTTGAAAAGTGTTTGCAGTATTTATAATGCCCATTCTTTTACATTTTTTTCATATATTAGTTATTTAATTTCAATCTTAGTCAAAATAATATACACTGCTCAAAAAAATAAAGGGAACACAAAAATAAGACATCCTAGATCTGAATGAATGAAATATTCTTATTAAATACTTTGTTCATTACATAGTTGAATGTGCTGATAACAAAATCACACAAAAATTATCAATGGAAATCAAATTTAGCAACCCATGGAGGTCTGGATTTGGAGTTACACTCAAAATTAAAGTGGAAAAAAACACTACAGGCTGATCCAACTTTAATGTAATGTCCTCAAAACAAATCAAAATGAGGCTCAGTAGTGTGTGTGGCCTCCACGTGCCTGTATGACCTCCCTACAACGCCTGGGCATGCTCCTGATGAGGTGGCGGATGGTCTCCTGAGGGATCTCCTCCCACACCTGGACTAAAGCATCCCCCAACTCCTGGACAGTCTGTGGTGCAACGTGGCATTGGTGGATGGAGCGAGACATGATGTCCCAGGTGTGCTCAATTGGATTCAGGTCTAGGGAACAGGAAGGCCAGTCCATAGCATCAATGCCTTCGTCTTGCAGGAACTGCTGACACACTCCAGCCACATGAGGTCTAGCATTGTCTTGCATTAGGAGGAACCCAGGGCCAACTGCACCAGCATATGGTCTCAGAAGGGGTCTGAGGATCTCATCTCGGTACCTAATGGCAGACAGGCTACCTCTGGCGAGCACATGGAGGGCTGTGCGGCCCCCTAAAGAAATGCCACCCCACACCATTACTGACCCACTGCCAAACTGGTCATGCTGGAGGATGTTGCAGGCAGCAGAATGTTCTCCACGGTGTCTCCAGATCCTGTCACGTCTGTCACATGTACTCAGTGTGAACCTGCTTTCATCTGTGAAGAGAACAGGGTGCCAGTGGCCAATTTGCCAATCTTGGTGTTCTCTGGCAAATGCCAAACGTCCTGCACGGTGTTGGGCTGTAAGCACAACCCCCACCTGTGGACATCGGGCCCTCATACCACCCTCATGGAGTCTGTTTCTGACCGTTTGAGCAGCCACATACACATTTGTGGCCTGCTGGAGATCATTTTGCAGGGCTCTGGCAGTGCTCCTCCTGTCCCTCCTTGCACAAAGGCGGAGGTAGCGGTCCTGATGCTGGGTTGTTGCCCTCCTATGGCCTCCTCCACATCTCCTGATGTACTGGCCTGTCTCCTGGTAGAGCCTCCATGCTCTGGACACTACGCTGACAGACACAGCAAACCTTCTTGCCACAGCTCGCATTGATGTGCCATCCTGGATAAGCGGCACTACCTGAGCCACTTGTGTGGGTAGACTCTGTCTCATGCTACCACTAGAGTGAAAGCACCACCAGCATTCAAAAGTGACCAAACCATCAGCCAGAAAGCATAGGAACTGAGAAGTGGTCTGTGGTCACCACCTGCAGAACCACTCCTTTATTGGGGATGTCTTGCTAACTGCCTATGCTGGTCACATGACTAGCTGAGCATGGCTTGGTGGTCACGTGACCCACTGGGTGTGGCTTGGTGGTCACATGACTGGGTGGGTCAAAAGATAGACACTCACTTTAATAATGCTCTTGGAGCAGGGGTTAGACTAGATGACCTCTGAGGTCCCTTCCAGCCCTAGATTGCTGTGCTGTTTCAAATCATCCTCTGAAGCTGCATCTAGTGCCAGGGTTTGTGGTCCTTCCTTCCTCTCCTTTTTCTTTCCCTCCCTCCCTCCCTCTATCAATCATTCATTCACATTCCTTTCCCTCTTTCTCTGTTCCCTCCCTTTCTTTCTTTCTCCCATCCCTCCCTCTTTCTTTTTCTTCTTTTTAAGAGAAAGGAAGGAAGGAAGGAAGGAAGGAAGGAAGGAAGGAAGGAAGGAAGGAAGGAAGGAAGGAAGGAAGGAAGGAAGGAACCATCAGTGGTGCAATTCAAAATCTTTTACTACCGGTTCTGTGGGTGTGGCTTATTTGGTGGGTGTGGCTTGGTGGTCATGTGGCTGGGTGGGCATGGCTTGGTCATGTGACTGGGTGTGCTTGGTGGTCATGTGACTGGGTGGGCGTGGCCAACTCAATGTCACTCACATCAAGGGGTGCCTCACCTGGCCCCTCCCCTCCCAGCCATTCCTTGTCACCCAGCCTCAACTTATCTATAGTTCTGTAAAAATGTTGTTCACCTTTTTTGACTTTATTATCTGCGTACTATAAATGTACTTTCATGGACCACTGAAAGGAGGAAATGGCTCACATGCTTTACCCAAAAGTGTGATAGCCAACAGGCTTTTAAGGGCCTGCCACAAAGAAAAAGGGACAAAGAAGCAGAATGCAAACAAGAAGCAATGGATGGAAACTGAACAGAGAGAAGCAACCTAAAACTAAGGAGAAACTTCCTGACAGTGAGAACAATTAACCAGTGGAACTGCCTGTCTCCAGAAGTTCTGAGTGCTCAATCACTGGAAGTTTTTAAGAAAAGACTGGACAGCCATTTCTCTGAAATGGTATAGGGTTCACCCCAAGGTCCCTTCTAAGTGTTATTCTGACACCTTTCACAGGATCTCTACTCAGAGTTTGGCATCCTCAGCTTTCTTGCCTGAGCTGAGGGTTGGACTAGAAGACCTCCAAGGTCCCTTTCAACTCTTGTTAAACACATGTGTATTTTATGCTCTGGACTACTGACATTGAATGCACGTAAACCCTGAAAAATAGCCCTGGGCAAAAGAAAGGCAGAAAAATCACTCGAGGTATAGGGACAGTGTAAAATATTAACACATGATAAATAATGGAACAATTAAAAACAATAACACAGAGTTTTCTCTCTCTTCCTATTTTTTTCTTTCTTTCTCTCCCTTCCTCTCTCTCTCTCTCTCTCTCTCTCTCTCTCTCTCTCTCTCTCTCTCTCTCATACACACGCACACGCACATACAAGCACACACACGCACACACACATGGAGCACTTTTGTATCTTAACAGACATGCATTTTGAAGCAACTCCTTTAAACTTCTCCAAGGCTGCAGTGGATTCCCCCACCCCCTCTGTCAGACCGCACTCCTTCTCACTCCAGGCACTTTAACTCACAAGGGGAAAACGATACTTGCAGCGTCCATGGGGAATCCTTGGAGAATTTTTTAAAGGACCTGCTTCAAAATGCATTTCTTTTATGTTGCAAAAGTGCTCTAAGGCTCGATTCACCCCCACCCCCTCTGTCAGCCTGCACACTCTCTCATTCCAGGTACTTTAAACTCACATGGGGAAAGTGATATTTGCAGCGTCCATGCCTTTCTTCCTTTCCCCCGGGAGAAAGAGGACGTGGGGAATGAAAAGCTAGGAGAGTGATCGGGGCAAGTGAACGACTGGGTGACCGGGTCGGGGGTGTGGCCAGCCAGGGGTTGCCACCGGTTCGGCGACCCATGCCAAATAATTGCTACTGGTTCGCCCGAGTAGGTGCAAACCGGTTGAATACCACCTCTGATCTCTGTGTTATTCATTGGTTTCAGTTGGAACCTCTTTCTACTTAAACCAGGGGTCCCCAAACTTGGCAACTGTAAGACTTGTGGATTTCAACTCCCAGAATTCTCCAGCCAGAATTAAACCTTAGTACAACACCCAGATATTTAAAGCCATTAAACATCTTGGATTCATCTTGAAACTTTTTGCATACTTTTCTTAAACAGAAAGAATTTTGTTTTAACACATATGGCTTTAATTCCAAAGCTACTTTTTATGAAGACCAAGTCAAGAAAAGGAGATTGGAAACAAAGCAAAGGTTAACATTCTCATTCTTTCTAACTCTTTCTAAATGGCAAGTAGAATGTGCCTTTCTACTGTGCCATTTTATTACGAAGAATTTACCACCTTCTTCAAATTAAAGAGTTGCCTTCCAACAATAAAAAACACAAGTTTGCAAACTGCCTGAATAGTAACACAGTGTCGCAATCACGCAACACAAAAGTCCAACGGAACGCCGGTGATGGCTTGATCGAGAAGGAGGGCGATTTAAATTCACCAGCAACGATCCTGAATAATAAACACGGAGGGTGTATTGAGAGAGCCTTTTTGTTACAGCAATGTTAATGTGGCTAATGATGGAGTAATTAACTATTATGACTGTGATTAGACAATAAGGGGTAATAATGAATAATGATGGGTAATAAGGGGGAAATTACTATAAATACAGGGTTCAGTTGAACTCAGTTTAGAGCTGACTTTAATTTTATTTGCTTGACTGTTTTCGTGGTGTCCTTGCAGATGAAGGAAGTAAAAGTTTTTGTTTATCAAAACAACGAGGCTTTTGTATTTTTTTTGATCCACACATTTGACCTACAGTGTGGTTGAGACACTGCATATAATTTTGTATGTTAAATATTGAACCACAAAGTGGAAGAGGGAAAATATTTGTGAGAAATATTTACTGTGTTTTTTGCTTGTCAAATTTAAAAGGCCATTGGACTCCATAAAGGTTGTGACAGCAATAGAAGTAATGAAGCAGCAGCTAGGCAAACTGCTGAATAGCCTGAATTATGCTTTGGAAATTGTGTAATGTATGCTCTGAAATTGAGCAAATGAATGAGACCTAAATGTAAGCTGTTTACAAAATCTGAATTTACCACACTAATCCTGGCATGAAAAAGCAGAGCAACTTACTAATTTTGAAGAGGAGGATGTGGAATAAAAAAAGAAGATTGGCTCCAACAGTTTTAGGAGACTGCATAGTTTTGTTTACCTAGAACATTCCCAAGGCAGTAATCAATACTGTATTAGCTCCAAATGTTCTTTTGGCTAAACACTGAATCCAGGCATCCTGGATGACTGGATGATCCCAGGAGGCTGAGGGGAGGCCTCCTAGGCCCAAAACAGGGCCTAGCAAGCCTCCCTGGAGCCTCCAGAGAGGAAAAGCAGGGTGTGGGGGACGTTTTTCACCTAGCAAGCCTCCCTGGAGCCTCCTGGGAGCAAAAACGGGGGAGGGCAGACCCCCACGCCCGTTTTTGCTCCCAGGAGGCTACCCTACACTTCCCTGGGAGCCAGACGGGCCTCATGGGAACTCCAGGGAGGGAGGGGAGGGGGCAGGGCCAGCTGTTCTTCAGAACTACCGGTTCACCAAACTGGATGTAAAATTAACATCTGGTTCGCCCGTACCGGCCCAAACCGGTAGAATCCCACCCCTGTCCTAGCTCCCATCAGACGGTAATATTTAGTAAGGGTACTAGGAATATCCCACCCAGTTCAGATAGATTAACAGAGTTGGAAGGGACCTTATAGGTCATCTAGTCCAACCCCCCACCCAAGCAGGAGACCCTACACTATTTCTGACAAATGGCAGTCAAATCTCTTCTTGAAAGTCTCAGGCGCTCGCACAACTTCTGAAGGCAAACTGTTCCATTGGTTGATTGTTCTCACTGTCAGAAAATTATTTCCAGATTAAATCTCTCCCTGTTCAGTTTCCATCCATTATTCCTTGTCTGGCCTACAGGTGCTTTAGAAAATAGCTTGACCATTTCCTCTCTGTGCCAGCCCCTCAAATATTGGAACACTGCTATCATGTCTCCCCTGGTCCTTCTCTTCACTAGACTAGCCAAGCCCAGGTCCTGTAACCGTTCTTCATGTGTTTTAATCTTCAGTCCTCTAATCATCCTGGTTGCTCTTCTCTGCACTTTTTCTAGAGTCTCAATGTCTTTTTATAGTGTGGTGACCAAACCTGGATGCAGGTGTGGTCTTACTAAGGATTTATAAAGTGGTATTAGTACCTCACTTGATCTTGATTGTATATCTCTGTTAATGCAATTTAGGATTGCATTAGCTTTTTTGGCTGCTGCTGCACACTGCTGGCTCATATTTAGCTGGTTGTTCACTAAGACTCCAAGATCCCTCTCACAGTTACTGCTATTAAGCTTGGTTTCACCCAGTCTATATGTGCACTTTTGGTTTTTGGTTCTTGTCTTAAGTGTAGGACTTTACTTTTCTCTACATTGAATTTTGTTAGATAGGGCCCAGTGTTCAAGTCTCTCAAGATTCATCTGGATCTTGAGCCTATCTTCTAGGGTGTTAGCCAGGGGTGGGATTCTATAGTTCGGCCCGGTTCACAACCGGTTGTTGTACAAGATTCAGAAGAGGGCAGATAATGAGAAAGGCAAGAAAGTTCTGAAAAAAAACTTCTATTTTTGCTTTATTGATATATTAAGGCAGGGATCCCCAACCTTTTCGACGCCGCGGCCCGGTACCAGCATCAGCTGGGCGCCGCGGCCCGGTACCGGCATCAACTGGGTGCCGCCATCTTTTTTTTTTTTTTAAACAAGTTTTATTAATTTTTTCAAAACACACAAATCATCATTATCCATTACATGTTTAAACCTTTTTCCATTATAAATTTAACAAGTCAGATAAACTATATTTCTATTTTAAACCATTTCCATATAAACATACAAAAACCTCTTATCCAATTTCTCTTTACTTCTCTTTACTCTTATTCCATTTCATTATTATTATTTCATCTTTTTCTTTCTGACTTAGTTACCATTATTCTCATTCTATATTTCTGCAAGGTTTTATTAATTCTCCCCCCCAAAAAAACATATACACACAACACACAAAACATAAAAAAGATCTTTTTGGAAAGCAACTTGGACCCAGGTATCTCTCTCTTCATGGACTTCAATTATATTCATGCTCATCTTACCTATCATTACTTATTTTATTTACCATTCTAAGTCTTCTATATTAACTGCTCCACATATTTCACTCTTCTTAATTCTATCTTAATTAATCATCTTAATTTGAGTCATTATATTTGTATCTTTTGTCCATTCTTTATTGTCCCTTTGTCTCGTTCCTTTAAAAAAAAAAAAAGAAGTTTCTCCTGAAATCACTAATCAGAGTATGATGCCTTTCTATCTCCCCCCTAAATTAATCAAATAAACCTTTAAAATAGCACCCAATACCCAATCCGATTTTGCTTGGTACATTCTATCTAAATAGCACATCCAGAATAATTAAATACATAGTTAAACAATAGATCTGAATATTAAAAACAAATACTATAATAGAAATTTTATAATAACATCAATGCCATAATCTTATTAAACTCTTTAATTAAAACTCAATATTCTGAACCTCCCCTCATATTATTAAATTCTAAAACCAATCATTATTAAACATTTCACCATTTTAATCTCTTATCAACTCTTAAACCATTTAAGTTTTTTATTTCTAATACAATACTACAATATCATTTTATGTACCTTGCAAAATCTTTTGAAGAAATTATACTTTATCCTTTATCCCTAAAAAAGATTCCTTTTTTCCCATTTAATTTCAAAACTTTGTAGCTTTTCTCCACCTTTTCCCTTCCTTTCTCCTCCCAACAAACCTTTCTACCCCCCCTTCTTCTAGCCTCTGCCTTACTGGCTTCCCTTCTCTGTCGTGCTCCTTTTCCCTTTTGTTTACTATCATTATATAGATTTTGCACCTTATTTTTCCCTTTCTTAAGTGTTTTTTTAAATCTTAAGTCCTTAGTTTCTCTTCCTTTCCCTCTTACTTCTTTCTTGGTCGATTTCTGAGATTTATTAAAAATGGCTTCCTTTCCTTCTTCTTCTTCTGCTGTTTTCATCTGTTGTAATGTTTGTTGATAGTTAATAAGCGCCATTTCTAAAAAAAGGAAGGCTTCTTTCAAACCAGCTTTACCATTTTTTTTGCTTGTTCATAATCTTTTCTCAGTTCCTCAATAGAAGGAGCCATTATAAATCTTTTCTTTTCTTTTCCCCTTCTTTCTTCTTACAACAACCAGAATATTCCAAAGAAAAAATAAAACAGTCCCAAAGTTATCAATCAGTCCAAACCAAGGCAGAGTTCTCACTTTCTCCTTCTGGGGTAGTATCAATCAGAGACAAAGAAAGTCCAAATCTGTTTCTTAAAGTCTTATTGCAATATATTTTAGTCTTCAAATCCTTAAGGCATCTCCTCCAGCAATCTTAGCATACAAATATTTTTTTTTTTGGTCCTCTCTCTTCCCACTCATCGCTTAAAGCCAGTTTTCACCTAAAAAAATAGGTTTCTTAATATTCACTTATTTATTCCGTAGGAAAAGAGGGTAAGCTTTCCTTTCAGCACCATCAAACTGCCGCTTTTTTCCTCTTCTAGAAGGTATCATTCAGAAAGTCATACTTTTCAGGAATTTTGTTAAATATGTCTTAGAGTCCTAGGAACCAAGAAAAACTTTCTCCTTTCAAAAACTTTCTCCACTTCCTCCTGCGCATTCTTACCCGGCTGCCAGCTTCTTTGTGGCGGCCATTACGGACCCGCCGCTGCACCGTCCTGGGAAAAGGGGTTCTGCCGGCTGGGGAGGGGGTCTGCAACACCCCCAAACCCTTCTCCGGATCCCCTCTACCTTCAGCTGCCCCTGCAGGGCAGCCTAGCTCCGCACCCGTCCGGATCGGAGCCCCAAAAACGGCTAGCGCAGCAGGGAAAAGCTCACCGGAAGCGCTGGCGCCGCCATCTTTTTTTGATGAAAAAGTACTTCCGGTGAGCTTTCTACCCGGAAAAGCTCACCGGAAGCACTTTTTTACCAAAAAAAGATGGCGGCGCCCAGCAACCAGCGGCCCGGTAAGAGTTGGGGACCCCTGTATTAAGGCTTTTAAGTGTCGACCCCAATAAATTCTAGATATCCTTTAAAAATAGGGTTTACCACATCACCACAGCTGTTTATTGAAGGAACAGAACAGAAAATTAGATATCATTAGATACCATACCTTATTTAACTTATATACCGAATATATGACAAAAATGCTGGAGCCAAGAAGTAAAAAATGGAATGAAAAATGGAGAGAATCATCAAGAACCTTAAATATACTGATGATACCAGTTTAATAGCTGGACGATTATGCTAGAGGGGCAACCCAATACAAAGAAGAGGAGGAAGAGGTCAAGAAGGTCGAGGGCATATCTGGCAGTTTCCTTTTGGGCTGTACTTCCAAGAGGTAGGATGCAAGCTTGGTACTGATTTTTTTACTGCCTTTCTGGGGGGCATGTGATCTTTCATTAAATCTGGATGATTTCCTTAGGATATCTTGTGAGGTAAGTGAGACCAGCTGGTGTCTTTAAGTGGTGCAAATGGATCTAAGGATTGCTTCTCTTAGGTATGCTCTTTCTGGAAAGCTAAAATGACCTCTCTGCTAAAGGGTTTCACTTTATGAGCAAGAGTTGGCTGCTGATAGTTATCATTGCATTTTAACTATTTTAATTCCTCAAGGTGCTCTGGCACCCTGCCTGACTTGTAACTCCAGCTTGCAGGTATTTTTAATCTAATGATTTGTATTTAGGGCATCTTTTTGCAAGCAAAGAAGCTTTTTGTATTTTTGTACAGGTAATCCTTGACTTACAACAGTTCATTTAGTGACCATTCAAAGTTATAATGGCACTGAAAAAAGTGACTTGTGACAATTTTTCACTTACGACAGTTGCAGCATCCCCACAGTCACGAGACACCAGGCAAGGAGAAGTGCCCCTTGATGTGAGTGATGTTGAATTGGCCACGCTCAGCCAGTCACATGACCACCAAGCCATGCCCAGCCAGTCACATGACCACCAAGCCACGCCAAACCAGTCACATGACCACCAAGCCACGCCCACAAATTAAGCCAAACCCACAGAACCAGTTGTTAAGAATTTGAATTCCACCTCTGAGAATTCCTAGTGCTTAAAAACATAGAGGGGTATAAATATGTTAACGTATTACATATGTTAAGCAAAGAGACTTAAACCTGGGAAAGTGAAACTGAAATTGCTTTTTAAATTAATTTTTAAAAAAGTATGAGTAAATAAGGTTTTGACTCCTTTGTTTTCTTGGGAGGGTACTCCCTTTTCAGAGCAGGGATTCCTTTTCTTTCCTTGCCCCCACCCTGGGATTTCTTTGGCACAACTTTATCTTTTTCCCTCTGGGCTTTTTAAAAAACTAACCTCCCTTTCTCTCTCTCTCTCTCTCTCTCTCTCACACACACACACACACACACACACAAAACAGGGGTTGGATCTTTCTTTCCTCCTGGCCCATACAGGCAACATCCATGCAAATGACTTAGAGTTGGCCACATCCATCCAGTCAAGACCCAAACCATGCCCACAAATTAAGCCACACCCACAGAACCGGTTGTTAAGAAATTTGAATCCCACCCCTGGTGCTAACTCTCTGGTGGAATCAACTTCATTTCAGTGCTGATAGGGGGACTTAAGAGTTATTCCGCCTTGAATTCCATGGCAGGCGTGGGGGAGAAGTATATGAGATCAAACACTTTAGACTGTTGTATATCACACGTTTCACAAGAGAAGGCAGGCAATCTGGTGAAACTCTTGTGTACTGGTGAATCAACTTCTTTGTTAAGTTCGGAAGGTCGGGTTCATTAAGACGAGAGACTTCGGCTCAGTAACAACAGCTCTTTATTTATCGGCTAGAACAAGCTCAAAAGAATAGTAGCCGCGGTGGCTCTTTTATAGAGCTTGCTGTGGCTAGACGGCCAATGACACCGCTTCAAGTCTGCCCCGCTTGGTTTTAGCCAATCGCGGCAGACTCTTAGCGAGCCAATCAAAACTGTCCAAGCTGTCCAATCAGGTAATGGTTAAACGGACCAATGGGAATGCGGGGTTTCAAGTCTATGGATATGGAACATTCTTGATCTGATTTTTGGAGGTGTTCTGGTTGCTTGCACCTGACAAATTCCAAGTCATTTTTAATATGCAATTTAAGGGGTTTTCTCAGCTTCCTCACATATCTCTCCTTGTTCACCTGCTCCCAAAACAGTACTGCTCCTGAATAGCTCATAGCAAATGTTGTAGAGACTGCTTTGCTTGAATCAGGTTTCAGGCATTTTTTTCAGTCAGGCTTTCAGTTCCAGCTCTCATCTGTAATGCTTCATATGTACACTACCTCTGGTAAACAAAAGAGTATGAAATCCTGAAACTTCTGGACTTCAACTGCACATTTTCTTGAGGAAACATCAGCCTGAATTTCACCATATCATTAAGGAGCTTGTAATCTTCCACCTTCATCTACAGTAAATACAATATTCAGAGAAAATGTGTTTGTTGATTCAGTTTTTTTCAAAATTTGGTAGAAGTCTTTGTCCTCTCCAACTCTGAGATAAGCAGCCATGAATCATTCACTAGGAGCTGCTTTGCAATGTGCTTGTATCTTAGCTCTCTGTGTTCTACCTGTGATTGGAGCCTGTCTATTCTACCAGCACAACTTGTCTGACTTGTTCTATTCAGAGCCTCTATATATCCCCTTCCAACTTCAATTTTCTAACATTTTTTTATCCTGCCCCCTTATTTCTCTCCAGCTTCTGGCTGACATCTTGACTGGCTGATTCTGCTCTTCTCCCATACAAGTCACACATTTGTAGGAATGACTGTTTAAGTGTCAACATGCCTTACATTTATCTCTTCCCTCTATAGCAGGACTGTCAAACTCGCAGCCCACGGGCCAGATGTGTCACATGCTAGCCACGCCCATGCCTGGTTTAGTGAAGGGGAGGGAAAGTCCCATGATGCCACCATGACAACATGAGTTTGACACCTCTGCTCTATAGGCATCCTTCTCAAGAATTAATGAAAGAAATAAGAGGCTCTCACTTTCTCTAGGCTTTCCATGTTTTAAAATCTCAAAATGGTAAACAAGTTTTTACCAAGAATGTTTCTCATGTTCCAGCATCCCACACCACTGCGACTGTGTAAGAAGTCTTACTTACAGCACTGCCAGGCCTTCCTCTCCTTAACCAAGGAGAGTGAAACAAAGAAAATGCCTTTAATTTTCTGCTAATAAAAAGATAAAAGCATAGGGGCAGTAAGTGCTACAATTGCTAATCCTATAAGTCAGGGGTGGGCAAACTTTTTGGCTCGGGGGCTGCATTGACTTTTAAAATTTGACAGACGGGCCGGGTCAGCACAAGATTTTTTGGGAATCGCCCCCCCTCCCCCCCTCTTCTCCTCCTTCCCCTCCCCTCGGTGGCTCCCCTCCCCTCGGAGGCCCTCTGAGTCAGGAGTTGCTACCGCCGGCGCGGCTCCGCGCGACTCCAGTTCCGCGTTGCCTCGGGAAGGGAAAGGCAAAAAGGAAGAGCCGCGGCGGTGCTTTGCAACGGGAGCAGCGGCACCGGAGGCTCAGGCTCAGCGGCTCCTGGTTTTGCCTTTTCCTTCCCAAGGCAACGTGGGACTGGAGCCGCACGGAGCTGCGCCGGCGGTAGCAACTCCTGACAGCCCCAGCCGGACACCTGAGCGGAGCCCGGGCGAAACTGCCTCTTGCTGCTGCCGGAGCACCGCCGGGTTGCCTCCTCCAAGCAGCCTGCCCGCCCACCAGGCTTCCCCTCTGCCGTGCGGCTCGGGGCCAGGCGCAAGCACCCACGAGTTAAAAGGAAGCCAAAAGTTGCTGGGAAGTTGCTCGGGTGCTGGGAGCAGGCTTTTAAAGTGCCGCCCGAGCAAAGTTTAAGCAGCCCGCCCACCCGCTGGGCAGAACCCTTCCTGCTCCTCGGCGGGAAGACGCTCCAGCCTGCAAACTTTGCCTTTGCAAAGTTTAAGCCTGGAAGCCCCGGAAACCCAAGCAACTTCCCAGCAACTTTCGGCTTCCTTTTAACTCGCAGGCGCTTGTGCCTGGCGGAGGGGAAGCCCGGAGCCTCCTCCAAGCAGTCCGCCCGCCCGCCCGCCGGGCTTCCCCTCCGCCGTGCGGCTCGGGGCCAGGCGCGAGCGCCCGCGAGTTAAAAGGAAGCCGAAAGTTGCTGGGAAGTTGCTCGGTTTTCCAGGGCTTTGCAAAGGCAAAGTTTGCAGGCTGGAGCGTCTTCCCGCCGAGGAGCGGGAAGGTTTCCGCCCGGCGGGCGGGCGGGCTGCTTAAACTTTGCTCGGGCGGCACTTTAAAAGCCTGCTCCCAGCACCCGAGCAACTTCCCAGCAACTTTCGGCTTCGTTTTAACTCGCGGGCGCTCGCGCCTCACCCCGAGCCGCACGGCAGCCCGCTCCAAGCAGCCCGCCCCACCCGCCGGCGGAACCCTTCCCGCTCCTCGGCGGGAAGACGCTCCAGCCTGCAAACTTTGCCTTTGCAAAGCCCTGGAAAACGGAGCAACTTCCCAGCAACTTTTGGCTTCGTTTTAACTCACGGGCGCTCACGCCTGGCGGAGGGGAAGCCCGGAGCCTCCTCCAAGCAGCCTGCCCGCCCGTCCGCCGGGCTTCCCTTCCGCCGCGCAGCTTGGGGCCAGGCGCGAGCACCCGCGACTTAAAACGAAGCTGAAAGTTGCTGGGCAGTTGCTCGGGTGCTGGGAGCAGGCTTTTAAAGTGCCGCCCGAGCAGGACCGCTGAGCCGGGAAATGGGGCACCAAGGCAGGGCAAAGCTCCACCAGCAGCGGCCTAGCTTTAGGTGGCTCCAAGCAGCCCGCCCCGCTCGCCGGGTAGAACCCTTCCCGCTCCTCGGCGGGAAGATGCTCCAGCCTGCAAGCTTTGCCTTTGCAAAGTTTAAGCCTGGAAGCTCCGGAAAAAAAAGGGGGATCGGCGGGCTCACCTTCGGAGAGGTCGCACTCGAAGGTGATTTCGAACTCCCAGCCGAGGCCTTTGCAAATTTCTTTTCTTTCCTACCCCTAGATCGCTCCACACTGTTTTGCAGCTTTGGGGGCCCACGCGGCACAGGGCAATTACGCCACGCCCAGCGATTTTTTTTCAGGGGCGGGCCGCATTGGACAGACCAATGGCAGCGATTTTTTTTCAGGGGCGGGCCGCATCGGACAGACCAACGGGCCGGATGTGGCCCACGGGCCGTAGTTTGCCCACCCCTGGTCTAGATTATTTAAAATACTGCTCTTAGATTTTAATGGAATTTTAGCAGGGGTGGGATTCAAATTTCTTAACAACCGGTTCTGTGGGTGTGGCCTAATTTGTGGGTGTGGCTTGGTGGTCATGTGACTGGGTGGGCATGGCTTGCTGACTGGGCATCGCTTGATGGTCATGTGACTGGGTAGGCATTGTTAGAAACAAGAAAATTCAAAAATAAAATGTAGGTGAAGAGAATAGTATATTATAGCATTAAGAAGACAGTTGCTCTATAGGCATTTGCTATCTTGATTTAATCCTGCTGTAAATATATTTCCTAATGCATTTACAAACATTGCCCTAACTTTATTCAACCAATTGAAGTTAGATTTTGTTTTTTCAAAGCATCTGCTTAAGTTTACCAGACTTTTACTTTGCCTAGGTGAATATGTTAGAGATGCATATAATCATTATATTGTTCTAAGAAGATGTGCTGAATGTAACATTAATATGTAACAAGTATGGTCTTAGGAATAGATATTTCTTTGTTCTCAGACCATTAGAAAGAGGCCCTGCTGAAGGGACATTCCTTAATGCCAAGTAAGATAAGAAAAAGCCATGTTGGCAAAATATGTGATGAGTGGTCATTGGGAGGTGTTGAAGGAGATGATGTGGTCTCCATAAGGCGTTTCGGATTAGCTGTGCTCGGTCACTGGGTCAATGTAGGAGGGGCATGGGGGCGTCGGGATAGAAAAACTATAAAATGTAATGTATTGAAATCTTAAGTGGTGGTTCTTGGCTCAAACTTCATGTTGAGTTCAGCTGAGATCCTACCGCTCTTTGCAAACAGCTTAACAAATAAAATATCTGTGTTTTCACCGATCCAAGTTTTTGTTATTTGGATTCATTTCCAACAGTGTGGCTTGTATGTAAATATTATAAATATCTATGTAAATATTGCTTTTTTATTAAAAAAGAGCAACTTTTATCCAAAGGCAGGCAAAGCAGGCAGGCAGGTTGAGTTGCTCACAGAATCACAGATTCACTTAGAGATCTATCTATCTGCAATCGGCTACCTGAGTCTGCACTGAAAAGTAGAAGCTTCAGTCCTAAGGAAGGTTTGGCTGGGAACTTCCGGTTTGAAGGGCTTTGGCGACAGACAGAAATCCGCGATTGTGCGTGGTTTCTGTCTGGGCTCGCCGCTGGAGCGCCCCGAGCCGGCTGGTTTCAGGGCTAAGCCACCCCGTAGAGGTGGTGAAGAGGGGGAGACTGCCAGCAGGGTTGAGGAGAGCCGCATCTCTCCTCCTCAGCTGGCCATTACTCCCTTTCCCGAAGGTGGTTGCAGCGGTGGTCAGAAATGGCCACCACAAAGAAGAACTCGACCGGAAAAGAATGTGCAGGAGGAAGATAAGAAGTGAAAGTTTTGGCTGACCGGGTTAAATTGTAAAAGCAATAACCAAGGTACCCTGGAATTTAAACTTACAAAAAATAACATCGCTCCCAAAGAAGAGTCGGAAGCAGCGAAGGAAAGTGAAAAGGGAAAGGTTTGGCTTTTTTTTTTTCTTCTCTCTCCTTCCCTATACTGACAACTAAGAGACTTAAATAAGAAATCGGAAAAACCCGCTTTGACATCAATAGGCAATTAACCTGAAAATAAAACAAAACGCCAAAGGGATAATAAAGATTTCTGGACATTAAAAACTTTCTTTTTCATAAGCAGGAAGGGAGAGAAAAAGAATAAGGGCAGGATCTGGAAGAGGGAGGAGACTGCTTGGAATGAAAAAGAATCTAAAGTAAAACTTCAACAAGACTTCTAAAAGATACATTTTAACTGAAACTTTGCAACTAAATAGTAACCCCAGGAAGAGAAAGTGGGAAAAAAAGAGCAAAAAAGAAACAGCTTGGGTGTATGGACTATTTGGTGATCTTTGGATTTTTGGTTATTATATTTGAATGACTAAAATCAATCGGGTGGTTATTTAAAAATTTATACAATGGCATCACTTCTGGATGAATTGAAAATGGAACTTAAAAAGTACAAAGAAGATGCACAAGAAGGGAAGGGTTCTTTTGGCTTCGTTTTTCAATTCTTAGAAATGGAGATCTGGAACTATGAGAAACAACAAGAAAAGACTGCAAAACAAGAAGACTGGGACAAAGAAGAAGCCATCTTTAATGAACAAGTAACTCTATGTGGGGAAGAAAAAGGAAAGGGGGGGGGAGAGAATGGAGAATTTAAGACTTAAAAAAACAACCAAAGAAAAGAAAAATAATTTGAAAAATAAGTATAATACTGGAAAGCAACAGAAAAGGGGAATACAGAAGAGAGAAATAGAGGTAGAGAGACAAGGGGGTAAAAAAAGGAGAGAGAAGAAGAGAGGGAAGAAGGAAAGGAAAAGAAGTTACAAAGGACCGGGGCAAGATATAGAGAAACAGGACCTATTTAGAGATAATGGGTGAAAATCTAACTGAAAAAGGGATTCTGTAAAGGTACATAAGATTGTATTGTTATATTAGTAATAGAAATAACTTTAGAAAATTGGAAACAACGTATGATTAAAATGAGGGATAAAATAGTTAGTGTAATTTAGTGAAATGTTTGTGAATAAAATAAGTGAAATAAAATAAATGAGAAAATTGAATTAGGAAGGAACGGGAACATTTTAATTAGTTAATGTTTTATAAAATATAAGTGAAGAGGGAGGGGGAATTAACTATGGAAAGCTTATAATTGTTCCCATAGAAGTATGATATTTAATTGAAAAGTAATGTTAAAGATGTTAAGACTTTAATGAATATTAATATTAATGATAGAATTGAATTGGAATGGAATGTTGTTTTAATTATATATATTTATATTTTTTTCTTTTTTTAAGAATACAGTGTGTATTTTAAGAATGTACCAAGCAGAATCCGAATGGAAGTTATGTATTATATTGAATGTTACAACTTTAGGGAAAAGATATAAAGGCGTCATACTCCAATCAGTAAACTACAGGAGAAATTTTGTTTAACGAGAAAAGATAATAGATAATTGAAACAAGACAGACAAAAAATATAAATACAATGATTTGAATTGAGATGAGATAATTAAAATAAAATTGAGAAAATTAAAAGAGGGGAGAAGCTATGTAGAAAATAGTAATAAGATATGGAATAGAATATAAAAATGAGCATGAACCTGAATTTTTGTCTGTACGAAGAAATGTAACCCGGGATTATGCTGCTTTCAAAAAAGATGTTTTATTTGTATTTTTTTTTTCTTTGTGAAAACTCAAATAAAATTTACAAAAAAAAAATAAATCCAAGGATTTCCTGCTTTCTAGCTAATCTAAATCTCCTGGCAGAGCAGAACAGCTTCGGGGTGGGAGGGGAGGAAAAATAGCAATTTACCAAACCAGGCAAGTTGGATGGCTCGCATGCCAGGTAAGGAGTAAGTGGTTGGGGAGAGGTGGGGCCAGTCAGTGGAGCAATTTGCTGGTTCTCCGAACTGCGGACAATCATAACGTGTGTATGCAGCGTTTGCAAGAAATCATCAGCTGTGCCGCCTGGACAGTTGACAACCGCTGCGCGCGGGTGTGCAAGCATTTGAAAATCCTCGTTTCCTGCTTTTTTAACCTCAGCTGTGCCACATAAAGCAGCTGAGGAGGGAAAAGCAGGGAATAAAGGACAGCCTAGAGCCAAGATGGCAAACCTATGGCACGCATGCCACAAGTGGCACGCAGAGCCATTTGTGCTGGCACACGAGCCGCAGGCAAACTTACCTTACTGTGCATGCGCACGCCTCACAGCAGATTTTTTTTCCGGTTGGTTTGAGGCCTTTTCGGCCTCCCAGAGGCTTGGAAAAAGCCTCTGCAAGGCTTCTCAGACTGAATTATAGGCCCATTTTGTCACTTCCTGTAATACCAGAAGTGATGAAACGGGCCTATAATTCAGTCTGAGAAGCCTTGCAGAGGCTTTTTCCAAGCTTCTGGGAGGCCGAAAAAGGCCTCAAACCAGCTGAAAAATCAGCTGTGAGGCACAGTGCAGGTAAGGAGATGGGAGTGGGGGATTGTGAGCACATGTGCAGGGGGTGTGAGGAGGGGGTGCACATTGCATTCTGGGTGCTGGCACACGAGTGTGGGTGCCCTGGCATGTGAGTGCGGGCGTGCTGGCGTGCTTGCAATTTTTGGCACAGGAGCCCAAAAAGATTAGCCACCACTCGCCTAGAGCCTGGGCAGGCGGGTGGGCCAAACACTGAACCAGTTTGGTGTCAGCTGCTGTTCGCAGCTACCAGTTTTATAGAACCGGGCCAAACCAGTAGCATCTCACCTATTAGATATTCAATGGGGAAAAGTCAGTGATGTCAGACTTCCCCCACTGGTTCATTTTCCAGGCGGGAAAATGAACAGCCGTCAGTGGGTAAAGTTGTGGACAGCAGCCTGTAAAAAGAACAGCAGGCACACCTGGTGGCAGTCTTTTACTCTGAGATCTTTTCCCTCTCCCCGTTGTCCTGCCTCTTCAATCTAGCCCATATCTAACACCACCCCTGGCTACAGGAATATGGCTTTTGGAATATTATTTCCCAACTTTAGGAAACAGAAACTAGCTTCAGATGAGTTGCTTTGGTTATCTTTATATATGCAGAATAGGTGGATAATGTCCCACACTTCTTGGTGAGAGGAAGGGCTGATCATCTCCCCTCCTTCTGTTAATCTCAGAGATCATCCTCTGAAAGCAATGCAGCACAGCTGCTGCAAGCACAAAAATGGAGCTGAATCTAGTAAGCAATCCAACCTGTAAGCAGTCTAAACTAAGCAGCCCAAGAGTAGAAAAGATGATAATCAGAAATAGGCTTGTAAAGGAAGTTAAAAGAAATAATTGAAACAAGCAAAAGAACGGAACCTCAAACTCAAGATTTCTCAAGCTTCCTAGCCAAGTTTCCCTTCTGATCTGAGGCTATTGTCTCTTTGAAAGGAACAAGAACCTTGTGCTGGTCTTCCAAAATAAAGGATTTGGAAGAAGGCTAGACTCCCATTTTCAAACCACAGTTTCCTGAACCAGATTGTTTGCTTCTGCTTCTAAATTAAGGTATCTGTTTCTCTGTCTTAGAGATCAACTACAATGACATTTGCCAAGGGTGAACAGAATCACATCAACTCTCCTAACTGGTGCTTAGCTCGGGCAAGCAGCCCTACATCAGCAGTAGGTATCTTGTTGGACCACAAGGATGTAGCAAGGAAATAGTGTTTGTGTTTTGCTCAAGAGACATTAGGGGTAAACACTGACTCCTTCAAGATAAAGCCTGCCAAATTGTCAACTAACCATACATACCTATGATCAGGCCTCTGAGTGTACAGCCTCACTTATGCTCTTGAAATCAAAATGGTTTTAATTGTTTATCTTGTGGGTTACAGTGGGTTGAGGTGGAGGCTTAAATATCCTGGATCCTGATTTGAAACCATTTTAAATTCAGATTACTCTTATTACAGCCCAAAATAAGTGTATTGTTTTATAAGCATGCATGAGCTTAAGAAGTATGCTAATGATAGAGTCAAAATGCAAATGCAAATTTTCTTCTGTGTAGAATCCAAATGGGCGTTGCTATCAGTGGTGGGATTCAAAAAAATTTTTATTACCGGTTCTGTGGGCATGGCTCAGTGGGCGTGGCAGGGGAAGAATACTGTAAAATCTCCAGTCAGAAGTATTTGCCGGTTCTCCGAACTACTCAAAATTTCTGCTACCGGTTCTCCAGAACTGGTCAGAACCTGCTGAATATCACTCCTGATTGCTATCAGATGATGGCATGTAGCATATTAGAAGAAGAGCATGCAAAGGCAATTCTAATCTAATGGGTAACTTGTTGGGGACTGTGATGGCCTGGGAATTCTGGGAATTGAAATCCACATATCTTAAAGTTGTAAAGGTTGAGAAATACCGGTAGCACTCTATGCAGCTGAGAATTGAGCTGCAGCTCATGAAAGTTTATACCATTTGATAGAATTTGTTAGTCAAAAAAGGTGTTCCCAGACTACTCCTGGTTTTTTACCCTCTGACTTCTGACAGAGGATGATCCAATTCTTTTTCAGGCAGAGCAATGAATACTGATTTTAGTAAAAAACAAGAAGTAATATTCCCAAAAAGGTATGAATGAAAGAAGTATGGATTACATACAGCCTTACATTTTATGAGAAGGGGTTTTGTTCTGGGTGGGATTCAAATTTCTTAACTGGCTCTGTGGGCATGGCCTAATTTGTGGGTGTGGCTCAGTGGTCCTGTGACTGGGGTGGGTGTGGCTAGGTGGTGTGACTGGGGTGGGCATGGGCAGGTGGCCATGTGACTGGCAAACCAAATGTAAGTGGTCCTCGCTTAATGACCAGGTCCTCGCTTAATGGCTTAGCAAGTGTCTTTTGCCAGTTTCCAAGGCGTGGGGAGCCCTGGAGAGGGCAGGGCGAGGCCCGGGCAGGTGGCCATGTAACTGGCAAACCAAATGTAAATGGTCCTCGCTTAACAGCCAGTTGCTTAGCAAATGTTCTAATTTACGACTGACCTCCACAGAGCTACTTGACCTGTTTTTGGTGTTTTGACAGCAGTACACACACACACACACACTTATGACCAGTTACAACATCCCACACAGTCCTGTGACTGAGGTTGTCTATGTTTTTTCCCGTTTCCAACAATTCCTTCTGGTTTCTGGTTAAAAATGCCCATTGGGGAAAATGGACTTGTTTAACCAGTGTTTGCTTAATGACCACAAGGTTCACTTAACGACCATGGTGTTTGCCTAACCCAGGGGTCTGCAACCTTAAACACAAAGAGCCATTTTTCTATTTTCTTTTAAACAGGTATCTCCGTCTCTGTCTGTCTTTCTTTCTTTCTTTCTCTCTTTCTAATCTCTCACTCTCTCTCTCTCTCTCTCTCTCTCCCTCTCTGTTTTTCATATCTCTTTCTCTCTCTCATGTATAACTGCTAAGATTGGAAGCTGTATTTTTATAATCCTATTTCTTTGCAGTTTTTTTCACACACTATGTATTCAAAATGGGCAATGATTGTGTGTGTGTGTGTAGCATGTGTGTATATGTGTTATGTATGTGTATGGATATGTATATATATTTCACTTTTAATCTGTGCCAGTGTACTTACAGTAAACAAATGACAATAAAAGTTATCTTATCCTATCTTCCTTCTTTCCTTCCCAACCCCATTCCTCCCCACACCCTATTTTGTATTGGCTTCCCAGCCAAGTACTTACCAGGTCTGATCCTGTTTAGCTTTCTAAAATCAGCCTACTGAAATAAATACCAAACTAAACTGCCCAATAATTTACCTACCATCACTATCTTGCACCTGATTTCAATGTAAACAGCCAATCTGCAGTATTACTAAATTTTGCTAGGCATCTGCTGCATGTTATTCTCTCTTCCTTGATAATCTAGTCGAGAGGTCTCCAGACTTGGCAACTTTAAGACTTGTGGACTTCAACTCCCAGAATTCTACAGCCAACTATGTCCCCAAGTCTTAAAGTTGTCAAGTTTGGAGACCCCTGACATAGATCAACCACATCTACATGAAGTCCATACAAAGCACTTCCACACCATACAAATGGGTGACAAAGACAAAATGATGAAAAATGGGAGACACTTGATTACAGCATAGACAAAAAAATCATATATAATTATTGGGTAGAGGATGATAGCAAAAAAGTAACATAAACCACTCATGATTAGAACTTGCTTGCTTGAGTCCCAGCACTTTAGGATTGTGCAGTCCATCGGCAGCCGCGCAAAGCCATCCAGTCCCTTAGTCCATTCACTCTAGACACACACACACACACACACACACACACACCCCTTATCCTTGCACGTAGGCGTCGAGCTCTGAGGGAAGTTCACCTGTTCGTGCACCAGGTAAACTGAAAGCCCTGCAGGGGGTGGGGGATGCAGCAGCAGCGAGGCGGCGATGGCGATTCTGGCGGCGTAGGGGCTTCCGGGATTGTTTCTCCCCCCGCCATCCATGCGGCTGCACACGTGGTGCATCAGGGCTTCCAGGCTCTACTCCCCGCAGCCGCTGTCAGCTGTCCTGGACGTGATTAAGGGGCGCCTTGCTGACACGAGCCTCTGGCCGGGGAGAAGGCAGAATGTTCTCTTCACTCCTCTCGCTGGCAAGCACGTCCCCGCAGCAGCTTTTTCCTGGCCGGTGGGAGGAGGAGAACGCTCTCTCCCAGCGGTGGGATTCAAATTTTTTAACAACCGATCCTGTGGGCGTAGCTTAATCTGTGGGTGTGGATTGGTGGTCATGTGACTGGGTAGGCGTGGCTTGCTGACTGGGTGTGGTTTGGTGATCAGTTACTGGATGGGCGTGGCTTGGTGGTCATGTGACTGGGTGGGTGTGACCATGTGACTGGCAAACCAAATACAAGTGGTCATCACTTAATGGCTGGTTGCTTAGCAAGTGTTCTAATTTGACTGACCACTCCAGAGCTATTTGACCTGTTTTTGGAGTTTCGACAGCCATGCACATGCACACGCACACATGCACACACACAAACACACACCCTTTTAACCCTGCTATTCTATGATTCTGTAAGGATCTCCTGCTGGAGCAGGGGGTTGGACTAGAAGATGACCTTCCAGGCCAGCCCTAGATTGCTGTGCTGTTTCAAAGAGTCTTTTGAAGCCAGGGTTTGTGTCCTTCCTTCGTCTCCTTTTTTTCTCTCTCCCTCCCTCCCTCCTTCCATGTATATATTTATCCATTCATATATCTTGTTCACTTTCTCATCCCTTTCCTTTCCTTTCCTTTCCTTTCCTTTCCTTTCCTTTCCTTTCCTTTCCTTTCCTTTCCTTTCCTTTCCTTTCCTTTCCTTTCTGTCTGTCCCTTCTTTCCATCCCCTCTTTCTTTGTCTATCCCTTTTTTCCTTCTCTTCCTTTCTCCCTTTTTCTTTTTCCTTTCTCTCTTTCTTGTCTCTTCCTTCTCTCTCTTTCTCACTCCCTCTCATTCTCTTTCTCTCTCTCTCTTTCTCTCTCTTTCCCTCTCTTTCTCTTTCTCCCTTCCCCTTCTCCCCCTCTTTCCCTCTCTCTTTCTCTTTCTTTCTCTCTCTCCCCTCCCTCTCTCTCTCCCTCTCTCTTTCCCCCTCTCTCTTTCTTTCTCTCTTTCTCTTTCTCTCTCTCTTTCTCTCTTCCTCTCTCTCTCTCTCTTTCCCTCTCTTTCCCTCTCTCATTCTCTCTCTATCCCTTCCCTTCCTCCTTCCCTCTCTCCTCCTAAAGCTAGGAGACCCACCTGAAACAAACAAATCAACACACACACACACACACACACACACACACACACACACATCCAAGTCACCCAGCAGCGTCGCTCGTGACGAGTCTCCCAGAGTTCCTGGGACCAGGCACAATTGTCCGTTCATGCCCAGTCCTGCATTGCCTGGAAAAGCCGGCAGGCAAGCCTTCTGGGTCCAACAAAGGGGCCGCAAGTGGGACTTCCTCCCGTCCCTCTTTTGGGGAAAGAAAAGGGCTGGAAACTTCAAGCGAGGCATGCTTTGCAGCCTCGCCCACCCCACCGGCAGCTCTGGACTAGGCAGCAGTTTGGGCTTTCCCAACTGCCTGCAAACTTACTTCCTCCCGCTGGTGGCAGAGGGAAAGGTGAGCCAGCCAGGGCAGAGCCGTCCCCACTTGGCTCCCCACCAGTCTGCATCTCGTCCCCTGCTTGGATTCTCCGTAGCTGCTGGGGCCCGTGGCTGCCGGGGGGGTCATGCGGGAGGTGACCAGGAAGCACGAGGCTACGATGCCCACATTGTCCCTGGCAGAGGGAAGGGGTGGCAGGCAAAGGGGCGATGCGGGGTGGGTGGCATAGCATCGTGCTCCCTGGTTGCCTCCCCACCCATACCTCTAGCAGGCAAGGTCCAGTAGCTGCGGAGGATCCAGGTGGGGGAGTGAGATGCAGGCTGGTGGGGACCTGAGCAGTGACGCATCAGCCCTGGTTCACCTTCCTCTCTGCCATTAGCAAGCCAGGTAAGCTGGAGACTGGGGACAGTGACGGGGAAGCTTGCTAGGCCGTGAGTGCCAAGGGTGGCGGCGGCATGGTGGTGGCGGTGGTGGCCTAGGCTGGCCCGAGAGTCGGGACTCAACTGGGGCTTGTGGCAGTAGTGGGGGCAAGGGCGTTGGCAGCAGCAGTAGCGTGGTGATGGTAGCCTAGGCTGGCCCAGGAGTCAGGACTCAACTGGGGCTAGCAGTGGCAGCGGCATGTAGGTGACTGAGGCTTTCAGAGCCTCACTCACCTAGGGAGATCATGATGGTGGAAGCCAGGCTGCGGTGGCTGGTGGGCAGGTGGATGGGTGAAGACAGGCGCATGGCTGAGATGAGGGGCAGGTGGGGGAAGAATGCAGTCACTGATTGTCGTGTGTGTGTGCAATGTCACGCATGCACGATAAGGACTGACTGGGCAGGGAGCGAAGAAGCAGGCAGAGAGGGGCCTAATTTACTGGTTTTCCAAACTACTGGGAATCATAACAACCACATTACACTGTCCGAACCGGTAGAATCCCACCCCTGGATAAGAACGAAACTTCTTCAGAGAAAAACCAGAAAGTCCAGTTGCCTCTTGAAAAAGCACCTTTTGGTTTTTATTTCATGCTTTGAATTTCAACATTTATCAACTATAACCTATCAATTACTTTAAAAAAAAACTAGAGATTACAATAATCTTCCTGTCAATTTTATTCACAATTAAATGTACTCTTCTGATTGATTCTAATTTATTTATCTTCAATAAAACCTTAGAGATATTCTGAAAAAGATTAATAAATAACATTAATCCTGTTCATATGCCTAATCATGTATTTTAGCAGGGGTGGGATTCTACCAGTTCGCACCTATTCGCTAGAACCGGTTGTTAACATTCTAGCAGTTTGGAGAACTGTTAGAAGAAATTTGTTAGAAGAAATTACTGGCCTAATCCTGTAAGGAAGGCAGGAAGGAAACATTATGGTGTTGCTTACAGAAACTGCCTCTCCATTAACCCTTATTACATTCTTGGCAGGACTAGATTTCCTGTCTCAGGAACCTCTCTGGAGTTATTTTCCCCTCCTTTGCTGGTATTTTGCTTGTGTGGAGTGACCATTCAAAGTTACAATGGCACTGAAAAAAGTGACTTATAATCATTTTTCACACTTACGACTGTTGCAGCATCCCCACAGTCATGAGAGGCCAGGAGAGGAGATGCGTGCCTCAGTGTGACTGATATTGAGTTGGCCACACCCAGCCAATAACATGACCACCAAGCCATGTCCACCCAGTCACATGACCACCAAGCCACGCCCACCACCTAAGCCATGCCCACATAACCAGTTAAAAATTTGAATCCCACCCCTGTATTTTAGCTATAGCTGATTTCCAGACTGAACTCTTAACCCATTTAAAGTGGATGCTGCTCTTTCAGCTTTAGTTTTAGTATTCTTTTAGTATGTATTTTTGCATAATAATGCAAGTCTTTTTTTAAGATTTTAATATAATTATTGGATCACAGAAGTTTCCTAAACTTCAATAATCAAACTTTTTTTCTGTAAGTTTTTATATTTTGGACAATATTGATATGCTTCTATGCTTCTTTCTAAAATGTTTTTTTCTTGCTTCTTAACATCATAGTTTTCAGTTATTTTAATGGAACATTTGTTAACCTGGCAGTGAAGAAGTGAATGATTGGTTTTGTACAATTATTGGCAGTAAATTAAATATAACTTGAAGCTTTCAGCTATTTGTAATTAAATGCCCAGTTCCCCGGACAGCTCATAAAAAGAGACAAACAATGAATCTTGCATGCATTTTTTGGATTCCATCTTTAAGAAAGAGAGAGATTTTAGATGTTATCTAGCATATATTTTTCTATTTCCTGCCCTTCTGTTTCCTGAGAACAGAAAGTCAGTTGGTGAATCTACTGCAGAGCCAGTTGCTTCCAGAGGTGACTTCTTCTCCCAGGTCACCTACTCCTTCTGCCTTGTGTGGTGGACCTCTCCTGCTACCATGTCCCCAGCTATTTCCCCTAATTGTCATGGAATATAATGCCAGAAAATGAAATAGTAGGCATTAATATTGTGTGTTTTTTATTTTATTAACACATCGATATTAACACAAATCTCATCAGCTGACAGAAAGCATCCACCTATCACTCTCCTAAATGTTGAAAAGTTAGGGGTGGTAAAGGAGATGAATTTTGACATATGATGAGTCTTTCCTTACAATACCCCTGATTTTACACTAGTGCTTTATACAAGATCATTCTACATAAAAGTCATCCAAACATTAAACATATGTTCAGAAGGAGATGACTAGTGCTTAACCCCATGTTTCTTATGGAACAGCATTACAGTTTCTTCAAAACGAGCCCAAGCAATAGCTGATTAGTGTGGGAAGAAGCCACTTTACAACTACCATAACTCAACTTTCTGAGCCAACTAAGAGACTGGAAGATAGGTAGGAGGGAAGGGTGAGAGCCAGGTTTGGAAAAGCTGGACTATCCTCCAACTCAAAGTAGAGTACTCTATGTTGGAATAAAAGGAAAAACATTACTGTAATTTATACTAATGTGATTAAGGGTGAATCTCAAATGCAGTCTCATGAGGACACATGAGAAGGAAGAAATTTCCAGGAATCTCAAAAGATTAATGAATAACTGTAATGTAATAACTGTAATCCACACATTCAGTGGCAGAACAGATCTCTGAACAACTTCTGGAATCTTGGAAAAAAGACTTCCTGAAATCTTGGAGAGATGATTCATATAACTTTGCTGAATTAAAATGCTCCCCATTCATCCTTGAATCAGCCTCAAACAATGGGCCATGGACATTTATGTTCCCTTGCTAATAACTATACTGCCTCTGCTGTTGTGTCTATTTTGCCTCATTATCAAATGGGATTAACCTGATTTGTAAATGTGCCAGTAATTATAGATAAACTGAATGAGTTTTGGCTTTGGTGTCATCCAGGAAACTTCCAATTGGGGCACTGGACCAGGAATAAGGTGGGCTTGATTTCAGGTTTTGGTCAGGGGTCTTCTGGGCTGCTTTTCCTACTCTCTTCCCATAACCTGTTTTGGTACCTGTGAAGTTAAAATAATAAAGAAGCATCAGGTGAGACATCAAGGTAGAAATATTTCAGAAAGGAGGGATGCAGACCCTACCATGGTTTTGCAATTAAAGGTAGTCTCTGACTTACCACCATTCCTTCAGCAACTGTTCAAAGTTATGATGGTGCCGGAAAAAAACTGGACATAACCCATGATTGAAGTTATGGCCTTTGCAGTGCTGTCACATGATCAAAATCCAGATGCTTGGCATCTGCATTTACCACTGTAAGATCACTCCAACGCTCCCCCCCCACCTATCTCCCCCCATCTCTGTTCTTTGGTAGCCCTGCATCCTACCTTGTGGGGCAGCAAGCAGCCACAGAACTATGCAGCTCTGGGTTGACTTGCCATGTTCTGGGAAGCCACACTAGCCCACTCTAGTCCCAGACACAGTTGCCCTTCCCAACCTATACTCTGAAACCCCTATTACCCTGAGCTCCACTGCCTCAGCTCACTTTTGCTGTTTCTTTCCTCCAGCTGCTGGTCAAGGCATGCCTAGCCGGAGGAGAAAAATGTATCTGGAGGCAGGGGGAAGCCGAAAGCAATTCCTTGGCAATGTGTGCCAAGGGCTTTTTGCAAAGGGTGTGTTTTGGCGTGTTGCCATTCAGGGACCACTTTCAAATTCTCCTACTGCATCCCACAGCTGAAGCACTGCCTAGCCTAGCCCAGCCAAGCATGTCTTTTCAGCAGCAGGGGCAAGAAAATGGTGAAGGTGAGCTGGAGTTAGTGGAACACAGGGCAGCAGGGGTCTCAGAGTTCAGGGTAGCCAGGACATCTTTGGTTGGGACTGAGCTGGGATGGCTACATCATCCCCAGGTGTGACAAGCAGCCTCAGATTCTAGGGCTGCTTGCCACCCACAAGGCAGGTTGCAGGGTATCCAAAAGACAGAAATGGTGTAAATAGGCAGTTGGGGTGAATAGGAATTAGTCATTGAGGCTCAGGGATGGAAGGGATGAAACCCAGAATTGGGGTGGGTAATTGTTTAATGACTCACAATGGGGATTGTTGTCATAAGATATTGTGGTCATGTTATGTTCCAACTTATGCTGGCAATTCCAAACCAAATTTTGTGTGTCTGACAAGAACACATGCTGGAGTCAGTGTAATGTGGGCTTTCTTGCATGAGAAAACTTTATCTAAATTAGGCAGTAACAGATTAACAGAGATGGAAGGGACCTTGTAGGTCACCTTAGCCCAACCCAATCTCTTCTTCAAAGCTTCCAATGATGAAGCTCCCACAACTTGTGAAGGCAACTTCTGTTCCACTGGTTGATTATTATCCCTCCCTCCCTCTCGTTCTCTCTCATCAAATCCTTCTTTTGCAATCGTTTTTCTTCCAATTCAAGGAACAGATTGCAGTTGTTAAACATGAAAACAGTATAATTTTTAAAAGGACAGTGAAAAAAAAAAAGAGTGACAGATATAATGAATTTTGCACAAAAATACAAAGTTACCTTCCCACGCAAATGCGTTTTTCTCTAGCCAAATAGTGGGGTAACAGATTTTACAGACCTTGAGACAATATCAGAATAAAAGAGAAAATACTATTTTATACCAGTATACCCACGGAAAATGCAAGATTGGGAATGAAATAAATATAAAATCATGGAAACAAAGGATGACATTACTATTGACAAGATCTGATTATGCCTTAATATAAGGATTCCTGTCTTGGACAGGGGATTGCACTAGACTAAATAGAACAGGGGTTCTTAACCTTTTCTATACCCCGCATCCCTAGAACACTTCTGATATATTCTTGCACCCCTTAAAAATAAATAATTATATGCATATAATTATACATATACACTATAATTTTGACACTTCTAAACCCAAATTTTCACACCACCTGGAATATCGTTGAGCACCCCCCAGGGGGGCAAGCCAAGCACCCCTCATTGGGACCCCCTGAGATAGAAGATTTCTAAGGTCTTCTAGCTTCTAATTTTATGGTTCTTGTTTAAATGCCAGTAGGAACAGAATATCGTGCACTTTTCTGTTCCAAAGAACTGGTTATGGACTTCAGGAAACATGGACAGGACCACGCCCCACTCATCATCAACAGAGTACGAGTGGAAACTGTCCCTACGATCAGATTCCTTGGCATCCATATTTCAGCTGATATTTCCTGGTCCCCTAACACCAAGGCCATAGTGAAGAAGGCTCAGCAGCGGCTGCACTTCTTGCAGGTTCTCAGGAAGAACAATCTAGCCTCTGTGGAGAGCACTTTGACATATTGTCTGGGTATGTGGTATGCAGGCTCCACAGTTGAGGACAGGAAAACTGTACAGAGGGTGATAAACACAGCTCAAAAGATCATTGGTTGCCCTCTGCCCTCCCTGGAAGACTTATCCAGGTCCCGCTGCCAAAGCAGAATCAAGGCCATTATCGAAGACCCCTCACACCCTGGCAATTATCTTTTTGACCTGCTGCCGTCTGGACGGTGTTTTAGGTCAATAAAATCCCACACCACTAGACTAACAAATAGTTTCTTTCCCTGGGCCATCTGAACTGCAAATAAACACGAAGTCAACTACCTCATTAAGATGTGAAAAGATGTGAAATCTCAATACCTCAATATTCAGATATATAATAACATATTACAGTACAATCCATCTCTCTTTTTTTAAAAACAAATTTTATTCAGTTTTTCACATAAAAACAAAAATCTCTTTTTAGTGGACAACATATTTCCGGGTCATCACTTTTACATACAAATATGACAGCAGTGATACATTCATATATGCATACTTAATTCTATTATTACCTTTTCCATTCCAAATTTTCAGTAAGGAGAGAAACAAACAAATTAATTCTAGCTTCTTTCATTAATCTCAATCGAAACATCTTTTTGTTTCATTTCAATTATTTCAAATATAATCCTTTAATATTGATTTTAAAAATAAAGATAAACAATATATGTTTGCCTGATAATGATAATAATGATAATGATGACGATAATAATATCTATAATAATAATAATAATAATAATAATAATAATAATAATAATAATAATAATAATAATAATAATAATAATGTTACCAATGTCTCTCCTTCCTTTTAATAGTCTGTTAACTTATTAATTTAAGTGGTTCTTTAGTCTGTCATATTCCCTTTCCATCACACATTCTTTTTATAAATTCTAGATCAGGGGTGGGCAAACTACGGCCCGTGGGCCACATCCGGCCCGTTGGTCTGTCCAATGCGGCCCGCCCCTGAAAAAAATCGCTGCCATTGGTCTGTCCAATGCGGCCCGCCCTGAAAAAAATCGCTGGGCGTGGCGTAATTGCCCTGTGCCGCATGGCCCCCAAAGCTGCAAAACAGTGCGGAGCGATCTAGGGGTAGGAAAGAAAAGAAATTTGCAAAGGCCTCGGCTGGGAGTTCGAAATCACCTTCGAGTGCGACCTCTCCGAAGGTGAGTCCCGCCGATCCCCTTTTTTTTCCGGGGCTTCCAGGCTTAAACTTTGCAAAGGCAAAGCTTGCCAGGCTGGAGCGTCTTCCCGCCGAGGAGCGGGAAGGGTTCCACCCGCGAGCGGGCGGGCTGCTTGGAGCCACCTAAAGCTAGGCCGCTGCTGGTGGAGCTTTGCCCTGCCTTGGTGCCCCATGGGCGTGGTCGGCAAAGCCGCCCCGCCCCGGCCTCCCGCCTCTCTGGTGCGCGGCCCCGGGCAGGGGGGGGTGAGGGACCCGGGCGGGCGGGCGGCAGGGCGTGGCCTGGGTGCCGGGGGTGCTACCGCCGCACAGCCTGGCGCCGGCGGGAAGGGAAGGCAACCAGGGCCGCGGCCGGCCCGGCCGCCGCGCACCCGGCTTTCTTGTTTTTTTTTTTTTTTTTTTTTTTTTTTTTTTTTTTTTTTTTTTTTTTTTTTTTTTTTTTTTTTTTTTCCTTTCCTCCCAGGGGGAGGCCGCCTCGAGGAGGGGGAGAGGGGGAGGGGCAAGGACCCAGCCCGCCGCATTAGCTGGCCAAGTTGCCCCGTTCTAGATTAATACAAGTTTTAACACTAAAGAAAAAAAAAAACAAGTATAGGTTTCCCCCCTTTTACTGCTTTGAGTGTGACACCTCAGTGGTTAAAATATACCTTTATTCCCTCATCTTGAGTCCCAATAAACCATTATTTTTACAAAGTTGCAATAATAATCATTACATCTTTTCATTTGGATTCCGCAATATATTTCCCCCCCCTTAATTTTTAATAAGAGTTATCAGTATCCATCCCTCCTTTAATAATTTATATTACCCTATTTTCTAAATATTTTTAATTGCAGTTATATTCTTGTTACCCCTTGTCACCCTGCAGAATCCCCTTTTTAATTCATCAACCATTATCTCTGGAAAAAACGATTTCTTTTCAACATTTTACTATTTCCGTATTTCTTTATTTCATGCACCTGTTTCTTACTGCTTCTCCTCCCCCTCTTTTCCCCATATTTTTTCTCATTCCAGTTTATATCCCTCTCTTTCTTGATATCTTCCTTTCCCTTTTTCTGCTGGATCTTTCTGCCTTTCCCGACTTCACAGGCATTCCCCTTTTTGATTGCCTTCTTAAATCTCAACTTTTAGCCTTCCTTCTTTCCCCACTTCTTTGTAGTGTTCTTTGTGTTAATTGTCTATTTAAGATGTCTTCTCCTTGAGTCAACTCCTCCTCCTCTGAAGTTCTTTCTTCTTGTTCTTCAATCTCCATTTCCATTTTTTCTAACATAGAGCAAAGTGATTTGCCTCTTTCCTGTAGTAATTCTGTCATATTTTTAAGTTCCATTTTTAATTCCCGAAGAGATATCATCATTACACACTCTTATATTTTATGATTGTTGAAATCCACAAAAAACACTTTTACTTTCCTTCTTTCTTCTTTCAATTTTCTAAAGTTCTCAATTATTCCAGGCCAGGGTCTATACCAAAAACATCAATCAATCCCACAGTCAGTCTTTCCTTGCTTTTTTTTTTATTCTGGTTCAGCTTTCACTTTCTAAGATTCTTACTTTGTTTCAATATTTCTTTAACGTTATATCAACACAAGTTCATTCAGAAACAGAGTGCTTTCCGTTTTGTTTGAGCTCAAGTTTTTGTCAGAAGGTGGCACTCTCCATTATACAAAGTCTTCACCTTTTCCCCCTATTTTTTTAATTAGGGTTTTTCGAACCTCAATATTCCAGCACAATCCAGTCTCCAATTTGTAAATTTTATTATTATTATTTTTTGACAATCTTAAGTCCAGCTTTGTTTTATGCCTGTTTATTGCCAAAATATTTTAGTCCAATTTAGTTAAATCTTTAGTTCCGGCTTCTTCCTTTCCCAGTTCTAAGCCCCACTTAGCTGTCAAAAATATTTTCTTATTTTTTTTCCTGTCCCTTTGTAATTTCGCCGCTCACTTTTCTTTTCTTAAAAATTCAATGTTACCTTAAACCCAGGGTACTTTTGTTTAGTTGTGTCGCCCAGTTGTCCCGGTTCAGATGTTATCCACCTCTTCCTTCCTTCCTGCACAAACCTTAGTCCAGCTGAGTCCTCCTCTTTGGGGTGGCCATTTTAGACCACCGATGCAGTCGTCTTCGGGGGGAAAAAGACCAAGCCCAGGAGGGGGGATGCAGCTCCCCTCAACCTGGCTTGCAGCTTCCCCTTACTCCACCGCCCCTCCAAGGCAGCTTCAGCCCTTAATCACGATGATCGGGGCTCTCCAACGAAAGAGCACGGACCATAGCCGCGGAGAGTCGCAATCTATGGTCCGTCAGCGAGGAGGGCTCAACTCGTAAGCCAGTACAATCCATCTCTTGTGTATTATACTCAGCTAAGCGTTACAGTCAGTGTTGGATGTATATTTTGTGTATATTCATAGATATTGTACTCTCAAATTGCAAATGGAGACGTGGGTACTCTATCTTTCTTATCTTCATTTTTAAGTGCTTTGGTTTTATTGTATTGCGAACAGTTGCTGGGGTGCATCCACAGTTTTGTTGTACTTGTACAATGACAATAAAATTCCTCTAATCTTCTAATCTTCTCATATGTTATTATTTATGTATTGAGGCAGAAGATGGCAGCATGAGTCTGGGTTTGCAAACTATGCAGACTCAGGTAAGGTTGAATTTGGACAGGAGACCACTAGGGAATTCTAGGGTAATGGACTCAGTGGAGAAGCTGAAAAATAACCCAAGGAGGTGACAGTGGCAATATCCTTTCCTAATATTGCCCAGAAAATTGCATGGAATCCTAGGCGTCAGTAGGGGAATGGTCAAAAGCTGCAAAGGGCAGATTTTGACTCCGTTGGAAAGGGATAGAGGAATCAATAGGAAGTGACATACTCTTGTCTTTCAAATAAAAGTTGTGTTCAATAAATAAAAATCAATACATACAATAATAGTAATAGCACTTAGACTTATATACTGTTAGGTGCTTTACAGCCCTCTCTAAGCAGTTTATAGAGCCAGAATATTGCCCCCAACAATTTGGCTCCTCCTTTTACTGACCTCAGAAGGATGGAAGGCTGAGTCAACCTTGAGATGCTCAGAATTGAACTCCTGGCAGTGGGCAGTGAGTTAGCCTGCAGTGATGTATTATAACACTGTGCCATCATGGCTCTTATTCAAACAGTGAACTTATTAATATTATTTTTTAAAAAAACTTAGAAAGTTATATCTAGTAGATTTGGAGAGTAGCCTTTGTTTTCAGCTGATTAATGTACTGTACTTTAAAATTCCTGGTTTCCACTTATTGCTATTTCATGACAGATATTAATGCTGGATATTCAAACAATGTTGAATACATGTTATGTTTGTCCTTATTGAGTCTGAGAGTACTGACTTAAGTCAGTACTTAAGTGGCTTCAGTCAGTAAGTGTACTAATAGATGCAAAATAGCCATTAGAACATGTAGACTAGTTTTTTAAATACTATATATGGGTGAATCAGTTCAAATAATAAAGTAGACAGGAGTTGTGCTGAACCTTTACTCGGGAAAGAGATGGGGGAGAAGAAGTACTCCTTCTGGGGATGTCATTAGTTTCCTGGAACTCAGAGTATTACTATCACCATCACCATCACCATCATCATCATCAACATCAACATCATCATCATCATCATCATCATCATCATCATATTAACCCTTGATTAAGATTGCAATCCTGAGTCCTATACTCAGGGCCTTCAACCAGTTGTTTGCTCCTGAAGGAACCTTTTTGGTTAGCTGTAACCTGCTAAAGTTGACAAGGAAGCTGAAAGCCCTACACCTAGATTCTATCTCTAGTAGCCTAAAATGAACCTTGTAATCTAATTTTCATTTGGCAAAGAGCAGTTCCTCTCAAACCCTAGTGTAGAACAGATAATTAAACTTTAATAAAGGTCATAAATTAATTTAACAAAGGCTGAATGTCCCTCACATGATTCTTTCCATTTAATTCATTTCCAGACTCTTTAACTCCAGTTGTGACAAGTCTCCACACACCTACCACCTACCATCACAGCCCTTTATTTTGCTGCTCTATTTACATTGGAAGACTGTTGTAGGGATAGGAAAAATTAAAAGAAAAACCTTCTGCGTAAGGATTGGAGATTTTGGAGGCCAGGTGGGAAGATGTTAGAGCTGGAATTATACTTTTAAAAGGTCAGTTGTCCAGTGAAGGACATCCATGCACCAGGTAATGGTTAACTTCTTTAAGTTAACAATCTCTGGACCATCTGTTAGTAAAACCTTACTTAGGCTGGGGAAATTCCCACTGTCTTTAACCAACAATGAAAATAAAGTTTGTGACTTAGTTGGGTTTCAGGAAAATGGAATTAGAAGAAGAAAAACAAAGGTGTTCCTTACAAAACACAGAAATATTTATGAGCTATTGAAGAAGGAAGGCAGGTGGTGCCTTGACCTGTATTAAAATATTGGGATGGGGTATTTTTTAGCATCAAACACAGCATCAAAAAGAACCCTTCTCTATCCTGATCTCAAACATGTGGCTTTGGGAGAGTTTAGCATACCAAGCCTCCACCACACTCAATAGGCCAGACACACCCATCTCAGTTCCAGAGGGGCCAGTAAGTTCCTGCTTAGCTGTTCCTGGTGCCCTCATTGTGACTCCCAGCAGAACTGTGCCAGATCCCTGGGTTGAGCACTCAAGGAATCTCCCTTCAAAGGTCAACCAGGTCAGAGAGCAGGGCTGAGTTCCTCTGGGCGGCTCCTGTTGATTGATACTGAGCCAACCAGCCTGGTGAGAATGCAGAAACAACAGGTATAGCATCTGTACTGAGAAGGGGGAAGTTGCTTATATAATTCAGAGGATTATATAAGATCTGTGGAAGCCCAGGCAAACATCAGTGAATCCGCTGCTTTCAGATGGGAGGTGAGTGCTCATTTTTCTATAGGAACATCTGAGGTGGGCATCCAGAGAGAACATTAACCACCAGATTGCTGTTCTCAATCCAAGTCTTTCTTTACAGTCCCAAACAATTTCTAATCTTTGTGTTTCTGATTCTACATCTTTGCCACATTTAACTGAGGCTGTGGGAATACTACTTGACATCCAATGCAGGAGTAACATAATGATATTATGCAGCTTTTCTCTTTTTTTCTTTTTTACAGGTAGTCCTTGAGTTATGACCATAATGAAACCTGCCTATTATGGTCTCAAATAATAATGGTAGTAAAATGGGTTGGTCCAATTTTATGATGGTTTTAGGGCAGTTGCTGAGCAAAAGCAGTCGTAAAACAAACCCAATGGTCATTAAGCAAACCAATGGTTTTCTATAGATGCAGTTTGCTGAAAACTAGAAATAACTGATTTTTGACAAAATTATTGTAAAATCTGGTCAAGTGACCTTGGGACACTGCAAACAGTCATTAATGTGGCCGTGTTGTTGAATGTCCAAAGCGTTGTCACATGACTGCCGAGGGTGGGTGATGGTCAGAACTTTGGATCTGGATGATGAGCCTTTTTTCAGGTTGGTCATAACTTTGATTGGTCACTAAGGAATCAGTCATAAGCCAAGGACTATCAGTATTATGCAGACATATGGGCTAAGGAGATTCAACGCTTTCTGAGTCCCTGAGATCACTCCTACTTCTATTAATGAAGCTGTACCAACAAGGCAGGGAAAGCAGGCAGCTCCTGGAACTCTTTCCGACTGCTAAATAAAAACTTTGCTCTGGGTCACATGACTGGGAAGGAGGGGGGGGGGTTAGAATGGAAGAGCCAGTAATATTGCGAGCAGCTGCTGGGTGGCCTGTTCCATAGATATGCGTTGCAGGATTTTTTTTTTTTTTTGTGGATTTGTTTCCCTACAGCAAGCACAGTTTTTTTCTGCCAACTTCCTCCTGCTCCCAACAAATTTGGTCTCCTTTGCCTAGTTTTTGGGAAGTTACTTGCTGCAGGCCAGTTGGATAAATAAATAAAGTCCCAAATTCATTTATCTATGTTTTGTTAACATTCCACAGGGTTGGAAAGACCAAAAAAGATTTCTGGAATTTTTAGGAGGCATGCAACTCCTCTGCCATCTAAGAATAAGTCAGACAAACTTTTATAAAATGTGTTTTCATCTAGGTTGGATTGTGTGTCAGCTTGCATTTTCTTTAGCCCATGGAAGCCCTGTTTCAAAACAGCCACTGCTTCATGTCTCCTGGGTAAGGCTTTGGTGGAAAAGAGTGCTGATAGGTGTCCTCTCTCTATAAATGATACTTTATTTGTGTCCCAATCCCTGGATGACCTCAGTGAACCACAGTGTCCCCAAAGGATTTGCAAAGCTTTCAATTTTCCCAGAACTGTTTTCCAGATGTTCCAAAAAAAAAAAAAAAAAGATTGAAAATTTAAAATAAAATGGGAAATCTAAAATTGGGCTGGACATTTAGACCAAAAAAATATTCAAGCTAATTTCTAATCTATTTGATATTTAGGTATTTCTAATCTTTTGCTTGCATTGACTACATTGGGTGAAGAGGAATTGTCTTGAGCTATACATTAAATGTATAATATAGTTAATATATGCAGTCCTTAACTTACAACCATTCATTTAGTGACCATTCAAAGTTACAACAGCACTGAAAAAAGCAAACTATGACCATTTTCATACTTACAACTGTTACAACATCCCCAGGATCACATGATCAAAATTTGGATGCTTGGCAACCGGCTCATATTTATGATGATTGCAGTGTCCTGGGGTCATGTAATCATTTTTGTGCAGGGGTGGGATTCAAATTTTTTAACAACCAGTTCTGTGGGCATGGCCATATGACTGGGTAGATGTGGATTCTTTTTTTTTGCAGGAACCCCCCCCCCACCCCCAAATGCTCTGTTTTTTGACCTTCTGGGCCTAAGGGCATTTTTGCTCCCAGAAGGCTTCCCTGGGGCCCAAGAAGGCAAAAAAATGGAGCCACGCTCCATTTTTTGGCCTTCTGGGCCTTAGGGAAGCCTCCTGGGGGAATGTTTTTGCTTCCAGGAAGTGAAAAAATGGAGGGGCATTTTTGCTCCCTGGGGCGCAGGAAGGCCAAAAATGGAGCGTGGGGGGGTTCAGCTCCCCCTGCCCCTGCCCCTTTTTGCCTCCTGGGCCTCAGGGAAGCCTCCTGGGTGAAGCAGTAAAACAGCAGGCAGATCCCAGCACAGCTGATCATCGGAACAGCTGATTGTTGGGAGGGGAAAAAAAGAAATACCTTAAGGAGTGAGAAGAATGCAGTCAGCGATGCCGGGCATGCACGCAATGTCACGCATGCATGATAAGGACTCACTGGGCAGGGAGGGGAGGGGTGGGCAGAGAGAGGTGGGGCCAGGGAGGGGCACAATTTGCTGGTTCTCTGAACTACGCAGAATCATAACAACTGGTTCTATAGAACCGGTCTGAACCGGTAGAATTCCACCCGAGTCCAACCCCCTCAAGCAGGGGACCCTATACCATTTCAGACAAATGGTTGTCCCATCTCTTCTTAAAAATCTCCAGTGATGGAGCATCCACATCTTTTGAAGACAAGCCATTCCACTGATTAATTGTTCTCACTGACATAAAATTTCTCCTTAATTCTAGGTTGGAAGTCTCTTTGCTAACCTCCCACCTATTACTTCTTGTCTTGCCCTCATGTGCTTTGGAGAATAGATCAATCTCCTTCTCTCTATTAGGAACTATTTCCTCTCCTAACCCCAAATATGTGAAAATGCAAACCATTAGACAAATGATGTCACAAATAATGGGCCCAGGTGCATTATTCATGATGGAGCAGGAACTAAGAAACAAGACAGTCTTTCTACCATTAAGACAGCAGAATAATTTTGATGGGTGCTCTAGCTTTGAAGTCCCTTAAACTGCTTTGTGTAGGATTACCTGCAGGCTTAAAGGAACAGTTACTGCTGTTTAAGTAACTCACAAGGCATTTCACCTTTAATGTTAGATCTGGAGGAGTGGGTGCAATAACGGAGACGAGGCATCGATAGTGACTCAATTCAACTCTTTAATAGTGACTTCAGAACAGAGCAACAACTAGGGCAGCAGCAGCTCTTTTATAGAGCTGGCTGCTGTCACAACGACCAATGAATTTGAACTAACCGCTCTAAAAGCGTCCAATCAGAGACGGCCCGTTGTCAGCCAATCAGATCAGCCAGAATCGGCCAATCACGATTCGCTTATCCGCGGGCCAATCCGAAGTGCAGGATTACAAGCCTGCTGCTGAAGTAAGCTAGTATAGTTATTGTCAAATGAGTTTGTTTAGTTCGTAACATCCCTTCCCCCTAGGTTCCGTCTTAGGGGTGGGGTGATGTATTCTCGTAAGTAGGCAGGCCGTTTCACCTGTCTATTCGATTTTCACTGTTCCACCGGTCTCTGCTCTGGCGCGGACTCCGGTGGGCTGTCTGTAGGACCGGGTGGTGAAAACGGCTCCACTGTTTCGCTCAGGGACTCAGGGCTGTCCTCTCTGTTGTCATCCGGGTTCCCTGGACTTGCTTCTATGGCCGGGCTGCTTTGTGGTGAAACAATCACCCGGCTCGGTCCTCCTCCTGAAGGTGAGTATCCCATGGTTGGTTGTGCAGACTGCTGGGCGTCAGTGGGTCGTCTGCTATTTCTATTTCGGCCCCCTCGATTTCCCTTCCCCCCCCAGTTTGAGATTCAGGAGTTGAGATAGGGTTAGGTGCCAATCGGGAACGAAGTTGGTCTATATGGCGCTTCCATAATTTCCCATCGCTAGTTTGTAGACTGTAAGATCTGGGGCCCGTAATTTGAGTTATAGTAGTCTTTGATAAAGTTCGTGAAAAGAAAGCAATAGGTGCTTCATTTCCGTTTGGTAGGACATGACTTAAGATGGCTCCTACCCCAAACGGTGAAGCATCGCAGGTGACCGTTAAAGGCAAAGTCTCGTTATACTGCATTAATACAGCATCTGAGGTTAAGAGATCTTTTACTTGCTGGAAGGCTCGTTCTTCCCGGTGTCCCCAGACCCAGGAAGCCTTCTTTTCGAGTAGTCTATGTAGCTACAGTCGCCTTTTGGGGCAAGAAGATGTTATAAAAGTTGATGAGTCCTAGGAAGGCTTGGAGATCTGTTTTATTCCTGGGTCTTGGGGCGTTTTTTATTGCAGTTACTTTTTTCTCAGTGGGATGGATTCCCTTTTTGTCAAGAAGGTACCCCAGGAATTCAACCCTCTCAGTACAAAGTTGACACTTGTCTTTTTTTACTTTTAAACCAGCGTTTTTTAATTTCTGAAGGACCGTTCTGAGTTGTTTCTCTAATACGTCTTTAGTGGGGGCAGCTATCAATACGTCATCGAAATAAGGCACGACTCCTTTTATGCCTTGTAGCAGTCTCTCCATCAGGCTTTGGAAAATGCCTGGTGCTACACTCACTCCGAACTGGAGTCTATTACATTTAAACGCACCTCTGTGCGTGACTATAGTCTGGGCCTCAGCAGTTTCTGCATCTACGGGTAGTTGCTGGTATGCCTGGGCGAGGTCCAATTTTGCAAATATTTTTCCGCCACCCAAGGAGTGAAGAAGATGTTGGACCACAGGTACCGGGTAAGCGCTCTGCTGAAGCGCATGATTTAGGGTGGCCTGGTAATCCCCACAAATTCTTATCGATCCATCAGGCTTTATGGGAGTTACAATCGGGGTTTCCCAACGGGCGTGATAGATCGGTTCTAACACCCCCTGAGCTATTAATTTGTCCAATTGTTCATCAATCTTTGGCTTGAGTGCGAAGGGCACTCGAGGCTTAAGGCGGATGGGCGTGACATCGGGGTTGAGGCTAAATGATATGGGGGATCCCTTGTACTTGCCTAGCTTCTCGGTGAACACATCCTGGAACTCCTGGACGAGGGCCGCTTCCCAGTTGCTGTTCCCGGTCTGGTGAATGCCAGCTAGTTCAATTCCCAGTGGAGTGAACCACTGTAACCCCAACAAGCAGGGTCGGTCTCGATCGAAGATGGTAATAGGCAGAGTTGCGGTGTGGTCCTTGAAGGACACCTGGACGTTGCGGGAACCGGCAACGGGAATCCTGTTCCCCTGGTAGTCCCTTAATATGATTTTTTGGGTGCTGAGATCCTGGCGATGGATGTCAGGGATCAGCTGTTTGAAGGTTTTCCACGAGACCATCGATAGGGACGATCCCGAGTCTACTTCCATTACGCATGGACGATTCTCAATGGCGACCTTCACTCGGATCTTTCTTGCATCCAAGGATGATGCGTGACCAATGGTAATGGTTTGGTGTGCCTCTTCTCTCCTAGCTGACGCAGCAGGCGCTCGATTTCTGTAGTGATAGTGGTTCCATTGGTGATTCAGGCGGTCCCGATTTACAGGTGGGCTGCCCGTTGTTCTTCGGATTGGGCTTGACGCTCGCTTGCTTCTGCAAACCTTTGCGATGTGGCCCCTCTTTCCACAGGAATGGCAGAGTGCGTCGAGGAATTTGCAGTCCGATCGCAGGTGATTGGCCCCGCAACCGGCGCATTGACGTGCAGGTTTCTGGCTCTTCTGGTCTTGCTGGTCGCGCTCTGACCTGAGTTGGTTGACCTCTTCTTCCTCACTATCAGATGAGGATTCGAGGTCTTCATGGTGAGCCGTTGTTGAGTGCCTCTCGGAAAAAGGCGTAGTATCACTGGCGAGTTGGCGGAGCGGTGCGTTGGTGCGGCGCATTCGAGCGGCCGACTTCCTGGTTGCTTCTGCTGCAGTAGCGTCGGTGATGACATCTGTGAGGTCGATGTCCCCTTTAGCCATGATCTTGCTCTGCGCAGTATGGTCATCTAATCCCAGAACTATGCGATCTCTCATGGCTTCCTCGAGGTTTGCGAAACCACAGAGGCCTCCCAGGTTCTGGAGGTCCGCGATGAAGTCCCCAACGCTCTCGTTTTCCGTTGGTCCCTCTGGTAAAATTCGTGCCTTCGGATAAGCGTTGGTACCGCTGGTGCATAATGGGCTCGGAGGATCGGTGCGAGGGTATCCCAATCCATTGTCTTAACTTCCGCTGGTTTAGCAAGTGCCTTAGCCATTTTGAAAATGGCAGGCCCGCAATGGGTCAGGAAGATCGCTCGTTTCTTGCCAGGCGCAGCGTCTTTCAGATTGTTGGTCTCCAGGAACATCTGGAACCTGTCTATATACGAGTCCCAGTCTTTGTTAGCTGGGTCAAATGGAGCGGGTGGTATGGCGCCGCTGGCCATCTTGCCGTTGTTGGCGCTTTCTTAGCCATGTGCTCTGTTCGGTACTCAGCGAGTGCTCAGTCAGCTCTATCGTCTCCGAATCCCACCCTCGTCGCCAGTGTTAGATCTGGAGGAGTGGTCGCAATAACGGAGACGAGGCATCGATAGTGACTCAATTCAACTCTTTAATAGTGACTTCAGAACAGAGCAACAACTAGGGCAGCAGCAGCTCTTTTATAGAGCTGGCTGCTGTCACAACGACCAATGAATTTGAACTAACCGCTCTAAAAGCGTCCAATCAGAGACGGCCCATTGTCAGCCAATCAGATCAGCCAGAATCGGCCAATCACGATTCGCTTATCTGCGGGCCAATCCGAAGTGCAGGATTACAAGCCTGCTGCTGAAGTAAGGTAGTATAGTTATTGTCAAATGAGTTTGTTTAGTTCGTAACATTTAATATGCCATAGATCTTTCAAGCAAGTAAACACACCTGGGTAGGGAGATTACTCATAAAATTACCCATTCAGCACTTCATATCTATATGTTCCATGCATTTATGATAAGATAAGATCAGCGTTCAGATTACAGTATTGCAAAACCTATATTTTCCAGTCCTGTGAAATAATCCTGGAAATACATGGGCCACAACCTGTGATGCTGGAAAATAAAGATACTGTAGAATTCTAGACTGAAGGGGTGACTAATGATTGTTTCAGCTGCCAAAACAAAGGGGGAAGTTCAAAGTTGCTATCATATTTAACGTAGGTATGCTTCCTGATGGGAAATATTACAACATAGTGGACACAGAAGAGAACAGAACTCTGGAAATCTCTGTCTTTGAAAGAGCTTTATTTCTGTAGAGACAATCACTTCTGATTAAACATCCTTGCATATATCTCACATTTGCCTGAGTAACCCCCTCCCTCTCCAATTCCTGCCTAGTATTACTTTTTGAAAATGTTGGAATGTTCATAGATACATGAAAAGTGTAGTTAAAATGTCTTCCATGTTCATCAATTAAGTTTGCTGTGTATTTTTTAAGAAATTACAATTCTTTCTTCGATATGACTGCTCCAGACAGAAATGTCCACACTTTTTAAAAAAGTGTTCCATAAGAGAAATACATTCAATTGTTTGTAAATTCCTTGTTACTATGGAGTTAACATCATATACCTATGAAGAACAACATCATGATTTTAACTACAGTGCTGCCTTAGAAATGAAAAGGAAAAAAGTGGAGAGCACTGTGTCAGATACTGCTGGTTCAACTACTCAGAACTTTGTGGTCTGGAAATAGAGCCTTTTTAAAAATCACTTGTGGGATTCACTCTGTAGACTAGAATTCCCTTATATGGGAACATCTTATTGGATCATATTATAGGTCCCTGGATTTCCAGAACTAGGAAGTTAGATATTTTTGAGTTGCAGAGAAATAACTCAAGAGTTCTGATTGGCTGTTCCTAATAACAACTATTCTGCTGTTGAAGCACAGATGCTATATATAGCTGCCTGCTTAATTGTTTTTGCCTAAGTTGGATGACTTATCATCCAACAATGACAGCTCCATTTTTCCAAGGGTCATTTGAACAGACATATATAGCAATAGCACATAGACTTATATACCGCTTTACAGCCCTCTCGAAGCAGGTGAGCATGAGCCAGTGAGATTCAAACTGTCAAACTGCTGACAGTCAGCAAGAATAGCCTGCAGTAAAGTTTCAGGAGTAAAGAAAACTGGATGGAGCGTAAATTTAATGAACAAGTACTGTTTAGCATTAAAATGGAAATAGCGAACCTAATGTAGTCTACTACTAGTTCCAGATTTGAACTGTACCTGCCCATTGGAATTAAAATACTAGGTGGATTCACCTTAAAACTAGACTTTGGTGCTTATCATTTATTGGTCAACGTGGGCAAAAGAATTGCTTTTTTGGATACATTACACTATCAGTTTCAAAATAATTTGAATTATATTTGCATGGATCCAGTTTCAGTTATAGAATCAGTCCATTGCAATCAATTAGACTTGTCATACATAACTAATATCAGTTCTAGGGATTAAATATGACTAAATCTGAGTCATAAAGTTCTTATTACAGACACTGAGTTTTAGACGATGTGAACTTTTGCAAACAAAAAGCAAGAAGATACCACACATAACTCATTTGCACTGCCCAATTCAACTAAAGAGCTTCATAAGTTCTATTTAATATTCAGAAAACCTAGTATGATCTTATTTGTGAGAAACCCAGCAATCAGGGTCCAATCAGCAAAATGAGCCTCCATTATTACAGAATGTTCTATCAGTTAAAAGTTTGGAAGGTAGAAAATTATTTACATTTCACTTTGATCAGTTGACAGTACAACAGTCCTATTTCACTTTACTCGTGATAGCAGTCCTATTTAGGGATATCTGTGTTCTGGTAATTTCTTGAATTTCTTTAAATTCTTCGGGAGGAAGGGAAGAAAGAATCCATTTCTTTCCATGATTCTACTTTGACACAGGGGAAAGCATTCAGGAGCACTATGAAGTTGTGGAGACCCCAGGAAAATCTGCCTAATTCTTTTACATCAGAATAAATAAGAACACTAGGTGTTGCTAGTGGTGACAAAGAGAAAGAGGGCAATTGCTTATCAAAAGAAAAATAAAACAAATATTGTTGCCATGCTCCAATTTTCTTTATTGAAGAGCATATTGGCATTTGATTATTTAATTTATCTCCACCCATCTCCTATTTTTAAAAAATGTATTTATAGTAGTCATATAAAATCAAGGCAGTGTACCCAAATTCTAAGAAAAGAGTAATGAAGAAAAAGCACAAAGTGCATATAGAATAAGAGATAAATCTTAAATTACTTATGAAGCTGAGGAAATAGGGTCAAGCAGTCCTAGCTCTGAAGGAAACAGCATTTCACAGCTTGAGAATGATGCAGACTCTTTCTAAATTCTTCAGCAAAGGAACCTCCATCTTTTGTTGTGGGATCAGCTGTAGCCTCTGTTTTTTTGGCAGCTTCTCCCACCTAAACCTCAGATTGAGCCTGTGTGAGTACTTACAGTGGATCAGAAGGGAATTGAGATCAATTCCCATAAAAATAAAAAATATGAGCCAGCAGTATGCGGCAGCTGCCAAAAAAGTCAAAGCAGCCCTAGGCTGCATCAACAGGGGATAATATCAAGGTCACATGAAGGGTTAGTATTGCTTTATGCTACTTTGGTAAAACCACATTTGGAATACTGAGTCCAATTCTGACCACCAGATACACACAAAAAATGTTGAGTGCAGAGAAGAGCAATAAAGATGATTAGTGGTCTGGAGGTTAAAACATGATAAATAGTTACAGAAATTGGGTGTGTCTAAGAAGCTTAGGGGTGACATGATAGCAGTTTTACAATATGAGGGGATGTTACAAAGAAGAAGGGATTGTCATATTCTCCAAAGTACCTGTGAGCAAGACAAGAAGTAATGGATGGAAACTAATCAAGGAGAGATCCAACCTAGAACTAAGGAGAAATCTCCTGTCAGTGAGAACAATCTTGCCTTCAGAAGTGGTGGGCATTTCATGAATGGAGGTTTTTAAGAAGAGATTGGACATTTACTGGTCTGGAATGTTATAGGGCAGTGATCCCCAACCTTTTTTATGCCGCGGCCCGGTACCGGCATCAGCTGGGCGCCGCGGCCCGGTACCGGCATCAGCTGGGCGCCACCATCTTTTTTTGATGAAAAAGTGCTTCCGGTGAGCTTTCTACCCGGAAAAGCTCACCAGAAGCACTTTTTCATCAAAAAAAGATGGCGGCGCCCAGCAAACCAGCGGCCCGGTAGGACTTGTTCCACGGACCGGTCCCGGTCCGTGGACCGGTGGTTGGGGACCCCTGTTATAGGGTCTCCTGACTGACAGGGGGTTAGACTAGAAGATCTCCAAAGCCCCTTCAAACTCTGCTATTCTATATTAAGGATGGGGGAGGGTAGCTGCTTCAGTTGGCATCTAATTCTAACAAAAATATGAGGACATTTCTGAAGCTCATCTAGTCCATAGTTGGCCAATGCAGCACATGTCAGTGATGTTGCATTGTAGCTCCTCTGATCTAGGAACAAAAACAAAATGAAATTCACCAGGTAAATCCTTTGATAATCTCATGGGACAATATAGATCAAAAAGTGCAAGGGGAGGATTGTTCCACAACTGGAGAAAATTTGACCAAAAAATAGGTGGATGTAGGCCATCTGTAGCTATAAGGAATTCATTAAGGACAATCCTATACCCAAGTACTACAGGAAACTAATCTGAAATCAAAGTGTATATAAGAAAAGTCAACATTTTAAAGGAAAGGACACAGCTGCTATACTAGTTTAAACTGATAACTGGCACCTTTGGTCCTAGCTGGCACTTTAATTTCAGAAGCAAGGCTGAATTCAGTACAGATCTGACATAGATGAGCAAATTGTTTAATACACAACATTACAGTTTAGCAAAGAATGAACTCTCTGGATGTGCATATGTGCACTCAAGCAGTTGCTTGGATATCTGTGTGTACATTGCAGCAGCACAAGTTGTGCCCCTGTCATGACAAGGGAGGGAGGAGCTGTTTTCCCTGTTTCCAAAATGCAACCTTGGCTCAACCAGAGGTCTCCGCAGACTGCAGAAACTCTGAATGGGAACACCACCATTTCACAAACTGTCAGGAGTTGCCATCCCAGCAAAGAGTTGGACATTCTTGGCTTACCAGCTTTCTTAGCAGATTCCCAGCATAATGTGAGACAGAGTCCAATGATCAGGCTGCCTTCCTGATTGGCCTTTGAGTTATCTGTGTGGCTCAGCCCCCTAGCTTTTATTTATTTTTCCTTCCTCATTTTCCTTTTCCTTGCATTGCAGGTGCCATAATTGTAAGTTATCCTTCACACCACCAACAGGATGTTCCTAATATGGCTGGGACTTGTGCCAGTGATGGAATTTTGTGTCAGCACAGTCCATGCAGGTAAGATTCGAGGCAGATCACTTTCTCTTGCAGATGACCTAGACTAGTAATATACAGTATTTTCACAAAACTGCTTGTGTAAAAAGCAACTCCAAGTTCTGTAAAGGCTTGAAGACCTGGCTCTGCCATTTGGCCTGAAGCCCCAACCAGGGTACCCTTCTAGACTCCACGTGTCCCTGTGTGCTTTGTGTTCCCCTCCTCCCTGTTTTTTAACAGTATTATTGTTATTGTTTTATTATTTTAATGTATACTAGTTTTAATGTTTGTAAGCTGTCCAGAATCATCTCTGATGAGATGGGTGGCAAATAAATTTAATAAAAAACAAAGTAAATAAACTTGGCTGGAAAGGGGATGGAGAGACCTGCAAATGAGTCCAATCATGGTTCCACATGCATATTAAAAATGAAAATGTATCATTTTCTTCTTTATTATTTTTCTATCTGTTATTCTGCAATATTTTGACTGCAACATTCCAGGCAAGGGTCTGATTCACCCTGGAAAGGTCTCACTGCTCTTCCATTGATCAGCTTTCCCCCTCAAGATATGCTGAATCTTATATCTAAAAAAAAAGAAACATGCTAACTAAAGAAGACATGTTAGTAATCAGATAGAACACTTGGTTGGGAAGCCTGGCCTAGGCTGCCTCTTGCCTTCTGGATTCCAGTCAGTCTTTCTATCCTACCCATGCCCCATCTTAATGCTGAAGTGTAGGGCATACTGACAAAGAGCAAGTGCAATGAAGCAGGGGACATTTGGGAAGTTTACTGTTTTGCGATCAGCTCCTCCCTTTCCACTGATTTAATCTAAGGTGGCTGAATGGAATAGCAATCCTAATAGCAACTGGGTACACCTATTGTTACATGGAAAAAAAGGAATTATTGTATAGCTTACTGATGTGATACATTAGATGAGTTTGCATAAGACAATGAACCATAAACTAAACCACACAGGCTGGATTTGCAGAACATGTTAGGCTAAAATATAGCTTGCTGTTTTGTTACCATTTGTTTTGTATATACCTTTTGTCTAGGAGCTCAAAACAGATCTTACATGGAGGGAGGGAGTATCTCCTTTCATTTTATTGCTCATATCAACAATCCTATGAAGTAGGTTGGATATGTGACTGGCCCTAAGTCACCCAGAAAGTTTTCATCAGTAAGGCTGATAAACCTTGGGTGATAAACTTGTACTTCTTCACCATATTACCTTCCATAACCACGCACTGGTTAAAGCATATTTCGGGAGCACAATTAGTATCCAGAAATACTCTGCTTAAAATAAAATAAGATGTATTTCCTATGACTGTAGTATTTGATGGTTCAAATAAGTCTTACCAGTAACTGAACACCCAAAAGCATAATTCAGTCTGATACAAATAAGCATATAGAGTAAATTCTACTCAATTCAATTAGATTTTCTCTCTTCCCTTTAATAATACCAATTGAACCACAGAGGTTTTGAGCAAAATAATGTGGCATAATTTGGCAATAGTCATCCAATATGTAGTAAGCAGGTTATCATTTTGTCATTTGCAAATATGCACTACTCCTTTTAAAAAAACATTTTCTTTCACAAACCCCCTCCCCACTTAGGGTTTCTTATGTATTGAACATGTTTAGGTTTTAAGCAGATGAAGTTCAATTTATTGGTTAATTTAACCAAAGAAATGTACAACAAAGAAATTCCAGTTTGGGTGGAGAAATGTTAATGGCAGAAATGTTCATTATCAAGAATATGTTCTCTTATTTTATGAAAGTGTGATGGGATAGAAATTAAAGTTGATTGCTTCCTGGGCATTAATTTTTTCCTTTTAGGGAAATAATTTGTCAGGAAATCCTCTAGTTTTAATCCACATGCAGACACAGATGGCTGTTTCATAAGAGAATAATGCACTTCTTTCTATTCCACAGTCCACCATATCAGCAGCCTTAGCTTCATTTTGTCATTACAAAGCACTTGGAACCATTTCAAATTATGCTTCTCTCTGTATTATTGGCCAGATGTTTCAGCTATTTGTGCAAGTACAATTTCATTCAGAATGTTCTATCCAAGAGTGCATAACCCATATGCTTTAGTTGCCCCTTCTCACTCACTGCTTACTACTCTAATTGTGATATCTGTCTCCTACTGTTTTCAGGTCATTTGATACTCCATATGGACACTGTGATTGAAATTCTGAACGATGTGGAAATCCATTTCAAAACCCCAGACCTAATGATGGCACAGCTATACCAGGAATTGGAGTTTTGTAATAGTAAAGTTTGCCAGTTTGTTCTTGGTCCAGTGACTTCCAGGACCTTGGACTCGCCTTATCTGAGTAAGGCAAAGAGAATGTTCTTTAAAAATCTAATGAATCATACATTTCATGGCTCCGAAGTGGAACATGGGGTAGTCTTAACTCCTGATGGAACCACAATTTCGATTAGTCATTTATTTGCTGGAATAGCAGCTGGATTGAAAATGAAAAATGAGTTGACTCTGCCTGAGAAACCTTTGATCACTGGTCCTCCAAACAGTTCTGGTGAAGAATCACAGCTTTCTTTGGATCCCCTCATTTCCAGCACTATTTCAATGGACCTTGGAATGACTTTTCTCTTATTTTACTCTAAGGAGAACCAAGTAGCCCTGGGACCAAATGGCTGTTGGGATAGTATTTCTGAACCCCGTACTTTTATCTTAATGGGTCCTCCCTCGTATATGCCTGATGCTGTTATCAATGGTGCAATGGATGGCTTTATTTTGGGCACTTACTTGGTAGAGAAGGTTGATCCACCATCTAATATCAGTGTTCTGCTGAATGACTATTATGGCTCTAAGGGCCTGAATGGGGAAGAAAAGATACGCAGTAATTTCCGCAGAAAATTTTTTGCAGCACTGCTGAGTAAAGAAAAGCTACAGGAGCAGGTAGAAAATGCTCTGGGACTTCTCTGGAAGATGAATGAAGCCAGCTCCCTCTTTGAAGGAATCACAGACAAGAAATTGACATTTCTGGCAAAACAAGCTGTTGATGAGTTCATGACGATGTATGTAGGTATGTCACTTGTTAGAAAAATAGATATTCTGATTTCACTTATTGCTGATGTTTGAGATACTGCATTGCTGGTAATTAGTTCAAGTGAAGTCATTTATTTTACTTATTTGCGACACTTACATACTCCCCTCTTCTTACAGTCCATTCTAAGCAAATATCTCATGCCATGTGAAGTATAGTCCCTGCAGTGTAAAAAGACACTTTTAGTTAAATGAAACCTCTTCTCAGGTTCTTGAACAATCCAGCCTCTTGAACCATCCACCACATTGTGGAACTAATGAAAAGATACTGGCCTTCAGCCCTCCATCTGCCACAATATGCTCTCTAGGCCCATAACAATATTTTGCTATCCTACTATTATTCCCTGACACAGTAACTCAGTCTAGCTTTGCTGGCTGAGGAACTCTGGGAGTTGAAGTCCACAAGTCTTAAAGTTGCCACGGTTGGAGACCCCTGAGCTAATGCTAAAAAATGTCTTCATCCTATTGCAGGTGGAATGCCAATGGGGACTCTCAAGCAGGACATAAGAGCAAGCATGTCTCCTATGACACTTATGGCATTTAGAAACACACTGGTCCTGATACTTATATACTGCTTAGCTATAAGGAACATGTGCCACTATCACCCTCACTTCCTTGGATTTGTCAGGTTTCATTTTAAGTGGTCAAGTTTAAAAGCCAGATGTTGGGATAACAATATCCATAGTTTGGCTATGTGCTGGAGAAAAGGTACTGTCTGTGGTTCAGTATGATTTGAGGAGGGCAACTTCTCACACTGCTACACATATAGTAGTTGGAAGTCTTCCTGTCTATATTGTCTCTGTCATATTTGATTTTATAAATATTTATAATTTCTTGCTCATCTATGGATTCTTGCTACCACTTTGCTAAAATATACTGGGTGATTTGATACTAGGCACTGCATTATCAGCAGTACCCTGGCACCAAAACTGCTCTCTGGTATGCTGTGATGTTTCCTCTTTTGCTCTTCAGCTCTGATGTTTTTCTTCCCACTCCCCTACAGAATGTCCTGCCATAATCCCACGGTGCATATGGGGGGCCCGTCCTTATAAAGGAACACCCACTCAACTTAAGCTGCCCTTGGGATTTGTCTACATCCACCACACCAGCACCCCTTCTAAGCCATGCCAAAACTTCTCCACATGTGCAGCTGACATGCGAAGTATGCAGCGATTCCACCAAGATGACCGTGGTTGGGATGACATTGGCTACAGGTAGAAGTGTCTTTATGTAATATGCATTTCCAATGAACAAACTAGCTACATATTTTGATAGCATTTTATCAAAAAATTGTACAATGTATTATATATTTAGAGTATTAAAACCTGTGTACTGCATTTATAGTAGGGCAAAAAGTGGTGAAAAGCAAAATTCCAATTAATCCAGGCAAAAAATTATTCCCTGTTCAAATTATAATGGGGAGCTCTATATTTGAAGAAACTTTAATAGATAAAAAATGAACATAGATAAGCTATCTGCATGTTGTCTTGCATTCCTCTAACAATGTTTGGTTTGAAGCAGCAATCCTATACATTTGTTTCATATGTTCCCATTTTAGCTGCACTGGAATATAAATCATATAGATTACTGTTTATTTCTAGGAAGGCTTATTTAAATAATATTCATTTCTCATTTGGTTTTGCAGTATCTTTCTACTCGTTCAGCAAAGCTGTACATTCTTACATGGGTTTTATTTTTCCTAAAAGTGTTTTTAAAGTGCATTTCTTTTTATGAAAATGGAAACATTTCACAAGCTATTTCCACTGCTTTTCTTGATACTTTTCTTCTGTTTACTTTTCTTTCTGTTTTCTTCTTCTGCACAGCTTTGTTTTTGGCAGTGATGGCTACCTCTACCAAGGCCGGGGTTGGCACTGGGTAGGAGCTCACACCCGGGGCTACAACAGCAAAGGATATGGCATCAGTTTCATTGGAGACTACATGAAGACCCTCCCAGACTCCTATGAGCTGGAACTGATGAAGAACAACTTCATTCAGTGTGCAGTAAAAGGTGCCAGGCTTCAGGCAAACTACACCATCCATGGACACCGCCAGATGGTACCCACTTTATGCCCAGGAGACAGACTTTTCCAGGAGATAGAAACATGGAAAGGTTTTAAAACAAGATGCTTTATAGACAAGGACAGCAATAAGATTTGTATCTAATATGGAGCCTGGAACTAAAATACAAAAGACCTTTATCTCAGTACCCTTTTCAGACACCAGGGGGTAACCTTTCACACTAGCAATGATTCAATGGCTCAATCCAAATTCCCCAATTAAAATACATTATCAAAAATTCATCCATTTGCATTCTTTATTTAAATGTTTGAGGTAGGAGCTGTAGCAGAGGTGGGATTCAGCCAGTTTGGACCGGTTCAGCCAAGCCAGTTGTTAAGATTTTGTGCAGTTTGAAGAACTGGCTAATTGCACCATTGGCTGGCCCCACCCACCCCGCCTGCCCCCCCCTCCCGGTCACTCCTTATCCTCATCTGCCTTGGCCGCAGCACAGCAGGTGCTGCTTTCTTGCTCCCTCGCTCGCTAGCTCACTTGCCTCGACCACATGGCCCCTATGGCCCAGCCCACGACCTGCCTTCGACCTGGCCTCTCACATAGCCCAGCTCCATGACAAGCCTTTCTTCACCATTCTCCATTGCCTCCCATGCGACCCAGCTAACTGCATGCCTGGTGAGCCTTTCTTCGCTTCTTTGCTGGCGCGAACAGCCTGCCACCGCCGCCACCTCTTTGCTGGCCCAAACCACTACCATTGCCTCTTTGCCAACATGAATGGCCTGCGTCGCCATCTTTTTGCTGGCCTGAACTGAGGCAGCAGCGGCAGCAGGCTATTTGCACTACCAAGGAGGCAATAACAGCAGGCCATTCATGCTGGCAAAGAGGCAGCGGCATCAGGCCAGTGTCTCAGGGTGGAGTCATGCCCAGCTGTACCAACAAAGGCCGAAAGTAGCCGCCCACTGTTTCCTGCTGCAATTTTTTTTTAAAAAAAGCTTTGACTGTCAGGCAGCGAGACCTAGCAAGAGATGAGGAGTTGGAGAATCACTGTTGCTGTTGCTGCACAAAGGTAAGTCTAAGGTTAGAAGCATTGCCACCACCGCTTCAGCCCGCCTGCGCTGCCCCACCTTGCCATGAGTGACATTGAGTTGGTCATGTCCACTCAGTCACATGACCACTACCCCAGCCACACCCACCTTGTCATTAGGAAGAACCAGTTGTTAAATTAGTTGAATTCCACCACTGAGTTGACTGTAGTGGATTCTGGATGGAGAAGGCATGAAATAAATGAAGAAATAGTGCAAGAGTGGCAGAAAAACCCAAATCTGGCTTAATTTAATTAAACAGCCAGCCCTCTGAGGTTGGTGATGCTTCTATACTTGTGAACCCCAATTTACAAAGATTCTTCTATCAAATATATCAGGAAACAACAGCCCAGAGTCTATAAAATGGTCAATTATGGGAAAGATTAAAATGATAAGAAGAAAAGCGAACAACTACATTCACAGAATTCCCAATAAAATAACTTTTTATCTGTGTCATGATTGGGACCTAGGATTTGAAGACACATGTAAGTTCCTTGTAAATGAGATTACTAATATATTAGCTAACATGTTATTATTATTAGATATTCATTCTACCTATTTATATATAATTCAAGATTATGAGCATATTTAATACTCTTATGTCGTATTTCTCCCACAGCAACAACCCTGTGGGCTGGGCTCAGAGTAACTGGCCCAAAGTAACTTCCTTGCCTAAGGCAGGCCTAGTTTCCTGGTTTCTAGGGTAACACCTTAACCATTACACAAAACTAGTTCTTAAATTAAATATAATTATATCATATATATATGTTTTCTTAATCCCCATCTTCAAAAAGGGAGACCCAAGCCTAGTTGAAAATTACAGACCAATCTCCTTATGCTGCGTCACCTGTAAAGTCATGGAATCAATTATTAACCAATCCATCATCCTCCACTTAGAGACAAACAACCTACTCTCCAATAAACAATTTGGTTTCAGAAAAAAACTATCCTGTAATCTGCAACTCTTACACTGCAAAAACATATGAGCGACACAACTCGAACAGGGCAAAGCAATAGACGCAATCTACATAGACTTCTGTAAAGCCTTTGATTCAGTGGTACACGACAAACTACTCCTAAAAATAAAATCCTATGGTATCTCTGGACAACTGAATAACTGGATAGAAGCATTCCTGGCAAACAGACAACAAATGGTCAAAATTGGGAGCGTCCTATCAAATTCTGTACCTGTCAATAGTGGTGTCCCCAAGGCAGTGTTCTAGGACCAACTCTCTTCATACATAAATGACCTCTGTGATCATATTAAGAGCAATTGCGTTCTTTTAGCTGATGATGTAAAGCTGTTCAATACCACAGACAATACTGCTACCCTACAAAAGATCTTGACTATGTATCAGAATGGTCAAACAAATGGCAACTTCAAATCTCAACAAATAAATGCTCTGTCTTACATATTGGCAAAAAAATCAGAAAATAAAATACAAGCTGAATAGTCAAGATCTTGTTGATGACCCAAGCTCTGTAAAGGACCTTGGAATACTCACCTCTAATGATCTAAGTGCTAGAGCCCACTGCAACTACATAGCCAAAAAGGCATTAAGAGTTGTTAACCTAATCCTACGTAGCTTTTTCTCTGGTAATATCACACTACTAACCAGAGCATACAAAACATTTGCTAGACCAATACTCGAATACAGTTCATCAGTCTGGAACCCACATTACGTATCTGATATTAGCACAATTGAGAAAGTCCAGAAATATTTCACAAGAAGAGTTCTCCACTCCTCTACTCGTTGTAGAATACCTTATGCCACCAGACTTGAAATTCTAGAACTAGAAAACCTTGAATTCGCCGTCTTCGGTCTGATTTAAGCATGGTATATAAAATCATACATTGCAATGTCCTACCTGTCAATGAATACTTCAGCTTCAACCATAACAACACAAGAGCACACAATAGATACAAACTCAAAGTAAACCGCACCAAACTTGATTGCAGGAAATACGACTTCAGCAATAGAGTGGTCAATGTCTGGAATACTCTACCCGACTCTGTAGTTTCTTCCCCAAACCCCAAAAACTTTAACCTTAGACTGTCTACTATTGACCTCACCCCTTTCCTAAGAGGTCTGTAGGGGCGTGCATAAACGCACCAACGTGCCTACCGTCCCTGTCCTATTGTTTCTCTTATTCTTCTTTTATTTTTCTTATATGTACCCATTTCATGTATTCACAACTATGTATACACTTATACTTATTATCTTGTAAACAATTGGCAAATCAAATAAATAAATAAATAAATAAATAAAATAAGTATGGTATTCAGCTTTGTTCAGGTATTTTCCCACGTCATTATGGCACATGAGATTCTGCCGAAACGTCACTACAACTTTAAAAGCACAACTATAATGACGTGGGAAAATACTTGAACAAAGCTGAATAGCATACATATAAATACCCGCAAAAATTTAAGAAAACAAATATCAGACCTCTGGGGGGAGGAAATAAACAGCCGGACCAAAACCTACAAGAAGCTGGAAGTTAAAAGAGCAGGAATACTATTACTATTACAGGATTACTGACCTTAGAAGGCCATGACTTGCTGTTGGGATGGCGTGCCTTTCTCTGGTATAAGGGAACTAAAACACAGGGGTATTTTAGAAGACGTATATATATCATATATATATGTTTTCTTAATCCCCATCAAGAGGCATTGTTTTTTAACTGGGAGAAGATAAAAAGACAATATTACTTAAAAATTCCAACATGGATATCAACTATTGAAGCTTTTTCTTATCCAATAATATATAAAAAGGAACAAACAGTTAGATATGGTGAGATATCGGATGAAAAGGGTGAACTTAAATCTATGCAAGCGTTGGAAGAACAAGGTGTAAAAATGAATTGGTTTTCATATTTGCAAATACAATCTAGGTTTGATAAAGACTCTAAAGTATTTATGATAAGTTGACTGATTTAGATAAAATTTTGATGGGTACTGATGAAAAGGTAATTAAAAAACTTTATGGACATTTATTAGGATTTAAATTGGAGGAACAAGTTAAAGAAACGATGATTGCTTGGGAGAAAAATTTTGGATATGGGATTGATTTAGAAAAATGGCAAAAACTGGGGTCTCAAAATTATAAAATGACAATGTCAACAGCATATAAAGAACATTTGTATAAGATCTTTTACAGATGGCACCTACCCCCGACGAGACTTGCGAGAATGTTTAAGAATACATCGGATAAATGCTGGAAATGTCATCAGATACCTGGTTCATATTACCATATGTGGTGGATATGTTCGGACGCAAAGAAATATTGAACTAAAATCCACACATGGTTGGAAAAAATGATAAAACAACATATAGACTTTAAACCAGAGATCTTTTTATTGGGAGTCATACCGGCCATATACAATAAAGAATTGAAATACTTGATTGTAAATGTTTTAACAGCGGCCAGAATTGTATTTGCGAAGAACTGGAAAAATGACAAAATACCCATGCAGGAGGAAGTTATTAAAAAAATTATGGACTGTGCTGAAATGAGTAAACTGACATTTGAAATTAGAGAACAAGAAGACAAGCAATTTTATATGATATGGGATTTGTTTTATCAATGGTTGGATAAAAAGACATGGTAAGGTAAAAGAATAGATAATTTTGTTATAGAAGTTTAATAGACTGATACAAAATATAATGTAGACATATATAACCATTGGATGATAACATAATATAATATTGATGGAATAAATAGCAGGATAATTAATAATTGATAAATAGATAAGCATGTTAGTTTGACAATGTGAGATTGATATAAATTGTGAACAATGATTATGAAAGGATTGCACAAAAGATTCTAAACCAACTGAAACACTGTATATACAAAATGGAAGATGGTTTTATGTTTTTTTTATGTATTGTCTGTGTATGTTTGTCTTCAAATAATTTTTTTTAAAAAAAAGACTGCCTTCAAAACAGATAGAAAAATAGCAGCCATCCTAAGAAACCCCAAAGATAAAATTGATCTGGAAAACCAAGGCATATATGAAGTCCCCTGTACATCATGTCCTGCCACATACATCAGACAGACCAATAGAAGAATAAGTACCCGCCTGGATGAACACAAAAATGCAGTAAAAAAGCTGTAACACACTTCCTCACTAGTCCAACACATGAAAGCCACAGGTCATAGCATTGACTTCAATGGCACCAAAACCCTAACCACTATAGAAAACCCCAGCTACAGAATTATCAGAGAAGCCATAGAGATTGAAAAAAGACCTGAAAGTATGAATAGAAGAGATGACTCCACCAGACTGTCAATTATCTGGAAGCCTGCACTCACAAACAAAAAAAATCTCCACACCACAAGCCAAGCAAACACCTGGGCACAAACAGACCCCCCCGATACCTCCAGCCCAAACACACCCCAGCCAGCCACCTAGATGAAACCTAGCTTCCTAATAAACGATAGCCAGCCATTCACCCAAAGCCAAACCGCACTAAAAGCCCACAATACATGAAACACAATGTTGCCAGCCAATCAAGACAAAAAACGCTACAAAACAGACAGAAGATATTAGAAACACCAATCAAGCAGAACACAGCAGTAAATACGACCAATAAACACAGACCAAGACTCCCAACCAATCAGGATGAAGAAAAAAACATTCTAACAAAGCATGAGGCTAGCACCAAATTTAAAACAGAAACGGCTGTGAAAGCCTGACTCACAGACGAACACATGATGATGGCAGATGAGATTCTATTCTAATTATTTATATTATATTGAAATAATTATAAATAATATATGTAAAGTAAAATAAACATAATTTAATAAATATTAAAATTATTTAAAACAATATTTAATTCAGTCAAATAAACATTAAGGAATGTTACACATTTAATGACTTTTATGTGGCTTCAGATTTTGAATTGCACAAAAGTCATTCCAGAAGTACATATTCCTTCTTGGAACTGCATATAATGGATATAAATTCCAAAGCTACAGGACACATGCACTTTTGAAGCCTTCTAATTTTTTTAGCCTGCCAAAAATTGTACCCTCGCCACCAATTCATTATCATCCACTATTATTTCCATCTGAACTGTACTGGATATGAAGCTACAAAGGGATTAAATCTCCCTTATGTCAAACTCCTTGTGATTTGTGGACAGATCCATATTGTCTCCATGACAATAAAATGGAAATGATTTGCACTGCATTTTTCTGGGATTCTAGGGTTTTTTTTCCTCAATCTGATTTGCAGCCCTGGAATCTTCTTGTGGTCTTCCATCCAACCACTAAACGGATCTGACAAGCTTTTTAAGATCAATCAAGACAAAGCTGCTAGTTCTGCCTAGCAGAGCCACAGGATTATAGACCCTCTGTCAGGATCCCTGGCAAAGGCACATGGTAATAAACTCTCCTTTGTTCCCAGAACAATCTAATTAAGGCTGCTTTTTCCCGAGTAGCCACAGATGTGTGTGTATTGTGTGCAGGAGTGGGAGGTGCCAGTATAACAACCGATTCGGTGATTGCATGCATGTGCCTGACGCGCACTGTGTACGTATGAACAACAATGCAAAAATCCTTACCTGCTATATTACTTCGAGGGAGAAACACAGCTAAGGAGTGACAATCTGCTCTTCCATGCTGATCATCTGAGACGATAAAAGTCAGTACAATACAGGGGCAGGTGGACAGGCCCACATATCGTTGGAGCGAACCAGTTCTCTCCCAGCTGATCTTTGGAGATAGGGGTTCGCCCGAACAGGTCCAAACCGGCAGAATCCCACCCTGATTGTGTGTATAAATGAATGTGCTCCTATGAACGTATGTGATTCCAGCTCATTATAATACTTGCTACACCCCATCCTGCTTTCCAGACAAAACCTGTTGCCCCCGTTAATCTTTCAACATATTAATAACAAGAAAAAAATCAAGGAAACAGTAGGTCTAAAGAGAGAAGATGGCAAGGAAGTAACAGACAGTAGGGAAAAAACAGAGCTGCTTAACTCATTATTTACATCAGTTCACGCAAAAAGTAATTATAGCCCAACGTACCCAAAAAATACTGTAAAAGACAAACAGAAATACAAATTAAAATAAGCAAGAAAATGGTAAGAGAACACCTAACTGACCTTCATCTTCATCATCTTTTAATGACCCTATAATCCCATGTGGGTTGGAGTCTGGGCAACTGTGGAACTGTGTGATTACTGACCGGATGCCCTTCCTGTTCCCAATGCAGAGTTATATTCAGCAGATATATTCTCATCATGCCCAGAAAGAGAAATATCTGCCTATACCTAGGATCGAACTCACAACCTCCTTATTGTGAGGTGAAAACTTCACCTCTAGGCCACCACACCACTCTGAACACCTAACTGACCTTGATGAATATAAATCACAGGGATGTGACAGATTACATCCCAGAGTTCTGAAGGAGCTGGCAGATATTATCTCAGAACCATTGTACCATATCTTTAAAAAATCCTGGAGTGCTGGGGAAGTACCTGAGGATTGGAAAAGAGCTGATGTGGTTCCCATCTTCAAAAAAGGGGAAAAAAACCACACACAGGAAACTACAGACCAAATTTGCAGATGCACTAAACTGGCAGGAATAGCCAACACCCTAGAAGCAGGAGTGGGATTCAAAAATCTCAGCAACTGGTTCACTGCCCGGTTGCTGGGTGGGCATGGCCATGGTGTGTGTGGCCTACCAGAACTTCTGGTTCAGCCATTTTTCTCTTTCCCCAAGGTCTGGAGGCTTCCCTCGGGCCTCTGGGAAGGCAAAAACAGCCTTCCCCAGGCTCCAGAGGCCCACCAGAAGCCAAAAACTGGCCCATTTCAGGACTTCTGGAACTTCCGGTTTGTCCATTTTTCACCTTCCTCGAGCCTCTGGGAGGACAAAAATGGCCTCCCCCAGGTTGCATAGGGCTTCCAAAAGCTGGAAAGAGGCCTGTTTCCGGAATTCCGGAAATTCTGGTTCTGCCTGTTTGTCGCCCTCCCAAAGCCTCCATGTGGACCCTGCACTTACCTGCATCCAAAATGGGCCACATGGAGTCTCCTGGGAGGGGAGGGGTGGGATGGGTGGGGCCAGCTGGTTGGTTCAACTACCAGTTTTGTGAACGAGATGTAAATTTAACATCTGGTTTGCCCAAACCGCTCTGAACCAGTAGAATCCCACCCCCTGCCCAGAAGACAAGTTCAGGATCCAAAAAGATCTTGACAAACTTGAACAATGGGCCCTATCCAACAAAATGAATTCCAATGTGGAAAAAAGCAAAGTTTTACATTTAGGCAGGAAAAATCAAAGGTATATGTACAGATTAGGTGAGACCTGGCTCAACAAAAATAAATGTGAGAGCGACCTTGGAGTCCTAGTGGCTGATCACTTGAATATGAGCCAGCAGTATGCAGCACCAGCCAAAAAAGCTAATACAATCCTGGGCTGTATAAACAGAAGCATAGAATCAAATTCATGTAAAGTACTAGTACCACTTTATAAAAGTAAGACTACACCTGGAATATTGCAACAATTTTGGTCACTATATTACAAAAAAGACTTTGGAAAAAGTTCAGAGAAGAGGAACTAAAATGATCAAAAAGGCCTGGACATTAAAACATAGAAAGAACAGCTGCAGTATTTGGGTTTGGCTAATCTAAAGAAAAGAAGGACTGAGGGGACATGATAGCAGTTTTGCTGTCTCTCTAATTTTCTGTCTGAATATAGAGACAGTTAGTTAAACACTACAAAGGCTTCCATACAAAGTTTCTTTATTGGATCTTATTAGACATCCTCAAGGTATAACTCACAGTTACGTTGAGATTCATCTAATGTCCAATCTTTGCATTGTTGTCTTCATAGTGTGAAAAGATGGTTATCTTCATCCCATAACGATACAGCAAGGAAAGCTCCAGCACAATGCTGGGTCCTGGCAAGAGTGAACAAAGGCTCCCCCCAATCCAACTAGAGGTCAATTCAGTGACCAATCAGGATTACAGATGTGACCACATGACATGAACTACATCTCCCATGAGGCATTAACTACATTTCCCATGAAGCATTCCCTTAAGGGGACAGCTCTCAATTCCCAACTAACTATATACTATATAACTCTAACCAGCACACTAGCACACTCCCTGCCTGGAATTACAAATTCCACTACCAACTAATTATCAACCAAAGTAAAAAACTAAAGTAAACAGTAAATAGCATCAAACAATGCAATGAGATAGATACAAAGCATGCAAAGCTTGAGGTTCAATCTTCGAGTTCAGCAGTAGCTTTCCTCCCCACCATGCGTTGTGCAGTGCTCACCCCGGCTCCGGGTGTGACTCTGTGGCACGCTGAGACTCCTTGGTCAAGGGAGGGATAGGAGTTGTCTGCTATGGTGGCTCAGAGTCTGGATGCAGAGTGGCTGGGTGCTCGTTGCTGTTGCATAAGTAACATTGCACCTTAGCTGTGCAGTCTTTGGCCATGTGTTCCATAGACTCGCAACACTTGTAGCAGAGTTTGTACTCCCTAATCAAAGCTTTCCTTTGATATAGGGGTTTCTTTCCAAATACTTTGCACCTGTTCAGCAGGTGCAAAGATTTGTGGAGTGGACAAATCTGGTCTTTCTTTGTACTCAGAAGACTATATTGGGTTGTCTCTGATGGGTTTTCACCCATATTCTGAACGGGTGAGGTAACGATCCCCGTTTTATGTGTAGACATGAAGGATTTTCCCTTTGCAGTTTGTGCCAGACCCGTGGACGGTGCAGAGTTCCTGCTAGCTCTTTTGTCAGTTGGTGAACTATCAGCTCTGAGTCTGGGGGTCCAGGGGTCATTGCACATCGTTGCCTGGTGGGCCACAAATTCTTCAAAAAGGGCAAAGGGAGGTTCTTTGTTTTGACCATTGGCCCTGAAGGCCTCAGTCAACTGGATCCATTGTTCAATTAACAGCTGCGGTAATTTTCAAACGATTTTGCTTTGCATTTCAAACTGGTTAAGACAAGCGAGTCCCAGCAAATCGGGATCCTTTTGTGCTGCTCTCAGCTGTTTAAGTATGTTAGAGAATTCCCTGAGCTGGCTAAGTTCGTTGAGACTGATTTTAGGGAAGCTGTTGAGGTGATCCAAGAGTGAGGATTCCACCTCTGTGGGAGCGCCGTACTCCTTGTCAAGTCTCTTCCATGTTAACCGAAGGGCAGCGTCTGGGTCTCTTATGTGGGCTCTGTAAATGTCCTTCACTGCTTCTGCAGACTGCGGCCCCAGTCATGCTATCAAATGTATGAGTATTTTGTCAGGCTGCAGGATTGTGGCCTGAATGATGCACATGAAGATACTCTTCCATAGTAAATATCCTTTGCCTGGCTTGTCAGAGAATTGTATACACCATTAGCAGCCAAATCTAGCTTTCTTCTCCTTAGTGCCAATTCTCTCCAGAGTGCTGGATCACCCACTGAGGTTGCATGGGGGTTGTAGGTAAGGTGCATTGGTGTGGTGAGGTCTCCCTTGGGATTCTTGTAGACTTGGTCTGGGTTGTGTTTCAGCAATGGCCCATAGTCTTCTTCCCTGTACTTCCTGAGGAGGTTGTCCTGCCGTGCCATATGCAGTGGTTGTGCTTCACGCTGCTGGACAAGCCAACCGCGTTCATCTTGTATCTCTGAGCTCAAATTGTGTTGAGGTTGTGGCAGGAACTCAATTGATCTTGGGTTGAGCTGGGGAGTTGCTGCTTGATGTATGTCTCCTTGCTGAGAAATCTTCATTGTTACCGGTGGGCTGATTTGCTTGCCCTGTAAGTCTTGAGACATTGGGGTAGGTTTTCTGTTTTCGGGGATAGAGTCTCGAGTTTTAGGTCTTACAACATCAATTTTTTGACTGGTGTTTAGATCCTGTGGTTGATATTCTCCCCCTTGATCCCCTGGTTTTGGGAGAATGCTAACTAACTGTGCCAGTTCCGCCTGCTCGTGCCCTAGCGAGTACTGCTCATCCACATAGGCCTTGACACGTTTATCTGGGCTCTCTCTCTCCAACTTTCCAAGATTGAAGTTGAGGGAAGCTTTGTCGGCCACCTTCTGCAATGCTGTGGTTCGTGCTATCTTTGTTGCCGTCTCCCATTGCCGTTCGAGCAACTCCAATTTGGCCTGAGCTTTGGCCAATTCTGCTTATTGGCTGGCCATTTCTGCCTGTTGGTTGGCCTGAGCTTTGGCCTTTTTTCTTGCTTGAGCTGCTACTGCCTCCTTCTGCCATGTCACCTCCTCTGTTGCATGTAGAGCTGCCTTCGCTACTGCAGCTTCGATTTGAGCTTCAGCAGCTCGTTCGGTGTAACTTGCTGCTCCTGAGGCCTTAGATGTGTTGCTGTGATGGGAGGATGCTCTGGAAGGATGGGAAGAGCTAGCAGTAGAGAATTGCTGTGAGACACTGGAACCTGCCCAAGATCTAGTTGGCTTAGGATGGAGGGAGGAGGCTTTCTCAGAATAGCGGGAGGAAGCTATGCATGATCAAGGGGCTATGTCAGATGTGGCCCTCTCCCTCGACATTTCTTCCAGCTGTAGCACATCATGGAGCGCTGCCTGGAGGGAGTCTTTGTCTCTCTGAACGTAGTCCTCGCATTCCTTGTTTAACTCCTTGAAGCATTGTATGTGCTCTTGGAGCTTTGAATCACCCAGCCTCAATGTCAGCCTTCAAGATTTCCTTCCTTTGCTTTGCATCTTTTGGCTGTCATAAGTAATGAGGGGAGGAGTGGGGACATAGTTATGGGAAGCAAGCTGGAGGTTTTACAAAAAAGAACTGTATAAGTTGGGGGGGAGTTTCTTGCTTATGTTTCTTTCCTATGCTATGTGCAAGCGCTGCTCTTTATCAAAATATGTCAAGGTCAATGGACAGAGGCCTCATCACCACCCACATGATGTTATATACAACTTTTTATTGGATGGACAGTTTAAACTATTGTGGGTGGGAACGTTGCCATCACTTTGTATATGTGATTTACGCGCTCATTTTCTCAGATTCAGAATTCCTTTGATGCTACCACTTGATTTCCAGTAAAAGGTATCTTTTCTCTAATTAATGGAGTCTAAGTATTTCTTTCTTGGATTTTGAATGGAGCACCAGCTGACATTATTCTGAATCTCAGTTTAGCAGCCCACCTGGAGAATTAATAAATTTCTTCTGAGGGGGTCTGAACACAATGTCTAATCCAGCCAGCGACCAAGAAGACCTGGGAGTGACTGGAGGACCAGCTTCCCTGCTGTTAGAGGAGGCAGGGGAAGCTGAGTTGTTAGCAGAACTACATCTTGATGAAAAACCAGTTGTAAAGCCCAAATGGTCTCTGGGAGTCGGCTGGAAGAATCCGGAGGAAGAGCCCCCTCCAGCATGATGCTGGGGTCCAGGTAGGAATGAACAAAGGCTCCCCCCTACCCAACTAGAGGTCAATTTGTGAACAATCAGGATTACAGATGTGACCACATGACATGAACTACATCTCCCATGAGGCATTAACTACATTTCCCATGAAGCATTCCCTTAAGGGGACAGCTCTCAATTCCCAACTAATTATATATACTGTCTAACCAGCACAGCAGTATTCCAGTATTTAAGGGGCTGCCACAAAGAAGAGGGGGTCAAATTATTCTCCAAAGCACCAGAGGGCAGGACAAGAAACAATGGTTGGAAGCTAATCAAAGAGAGAAGCAACATGGAATTAAAGATAAAGTTTTAACAGTGAGGACAATTAGCCAGTGGAACAGCTTGCCTGCAGAAATTGTGGGCGCTCCATCATTGGATGTTTTTAAGAAGAGTCTAGACCATGGGTGTCAAACTTGCATAGTCACGGCAGCATCACATGATATATCATGACTTTTTTCCCTTTCGCTAAACCGGGCATGGGCATGACCAGCACATGACACATCCAGCCCAAGGGCCACAAGTTTGACATCCCTGGTCTAGTTACTTATCTAAAATGGTATAGGTTCTCCTGCTTGAGCATGGGTCTGAATTAGAAGACCTCCAAGGTCCTTTCCAGCTCATTCTATTCTATTTTCTATTTTTCCCTCCGCCCTTCCTCATGTAAAGCAACCAGCGCAACATGTCTTATTAACTCTTTGCTTAGATATTTTGTTTGTTTGTTTGTTTGTTTTAAGCTTACTTCAAGTACACCAGTCCAGAAATTAAATGGAATTTGCTTCTGTTACCAGGATGCTCGGTAGAGCTGATCCAGGACCAGGCCAAACCTTTGTGTGGAATTATTAAGTGCAATATGGCAAGATTGGCCCAACTAATTTTGGCACAGTAGATCTCCTCTGAATGGGGCTATTAAGGGAGTTTTCATGGAAGGGAGGATGGATGGGAAATGTGTCATCTGCTTTTGGGTGGCAGCAGAGGTAAACTAGGTGAGCAGTCTGGATTAAGTGCAACCAACTTCAGCCACCCACACAGCACAAAGCAGCCTCTGGGTTATTCAAACAGGATGAAGTGAGATTATTATCATGTCACAGAAGATCACGTGGGGATTTGCAGAGCTGAGGGAGCAGGAGAGGAAACCAGTCACAGAGATGATGAAGGAGGGCTAGGTTGAAGACGAAGGGCAGCTAGAAGCCAAGGTACTTAGGGAAAGGGGGTTGTGCAAGGGGAGAATCTGGGTCCTGGATAAAAGCTAAGCCCTGAAATACTAAAAACAAAGAATATTTCCTTACTCCTTCTGATAATTACACAGGGCCTTGCAATGGTGGCAGTGGTGGCAGTGATGGTGGTGTTGGGAAATAAGAGCATGTGGGCACAAAGGAAGTGGCGGGGTTAAGCATGAGCCCAAGGGGGAAATTCTTAGCTTTATTGTTGCCATGCCTCTTGTCTATCTTTGTGTTATTAGAGTCTATGTTCATTTCTGCACATAATCTACTGCTGGGGCTGCAAGATACTTTCCATTCCTCTCTATTCAGCAAGGTCCTGTGGCTCCCTGATTTATCAAGTAGCACAAGATCAGTCTAAGAATCCCTACATAAAGATGCTCTAGATAAATCTGCTCTGTAGGCATATTGCCCTTTCAAGCCAAATTTCCCTTTCTTTGTTCAAAAGAACCCGTTCCAGAGAAAACATGCTCTCATTCTCTTTCTGCTCTAAAATTTAGCTCTACCAAGGCTGGACTACTCTGCAGCATGCACTAGCGCGCGCGCGCGCACACACACACACACACACACACACACACACACATAACCTAGAGATGTGGAATGAGCGATATAGCAGAAAACCATCACTTCCTTTGTCAGAACAGCAGGAAATGAAATGTTGCGACCCACAACTTCTCTCTCCTCAGCATTCCCCATAGCAACGTCCCTTCTGAGCAGCTTGTACTTTTCAAGGAGGCTGAGTGTGCAAGGGACATGTTCAGACAGGTTCTATGGGTTGGGGAAGAGCTGGTTGATCAAGATGCAAGCGTTGCCATGCTTCACCTATCATGGACTCCACTGGGTTGCCAACAAGGGCAGGCTGAGTTTTCTTGTGATGATCTCAAGTAGGTAGACTCCAAGGCTGTCTCACATCAAGGGCCTGCAAGACTGGCCTGCAAGGCACAACCAGCAGTTCTGCAGTGCAAGCTCTTTCATCACAGGAAGTGTCTGAGTTAGCAAACAGCAACGCAGGATGCAGTGGAGCTGCCAGTGTAGTTTTATTTCCTGCCATGGCAGCACAAAAGTGCTGCAAAAAGTGAGCAGTAGCAACCCTGCACCTAAGAGTGAGAAGGGTAGAGTGGCACTGTACTCACCTGCCCTTGACAAGGACTATTCATTGACAGAAACTCCCTTCTTCTATGGGCGTGAAGTGGAAAGTATTTGAATATTTCCATTGTCTATGCAGACTGGTATCTGTTTGCTTCTGACTGCTCAGGATGGGGGTGGGGGATCCAGACTTTGGAGAAACGGCCAAGTCAGAAGACATAATTTTTGTTTAGAAGTATGAATGCAGGGCTACCTTGACTATGGTATGCTTGGCAATGGAGGCTCTAGTGCTACTGCTTTTGTGAAATGGCTCTTCTCTTTTGTTTTGTTTTGTTTTTTTGGTTTGACAGATGGCGGCTCAGTCTGAAACAGACGGCTCAACTTTACTTAAGGCCTACCTTTGGCAAACAGTACTGCCAATTGGGGAGAAGGTGCCAGAACTGGGACCAGAAAGCAGCAGAGGCAGGTGCAAGATACAGAAATGGAAGCGAGTACAAAGCCAGCCTGAGAGTGAAGTCCCTGAGCCTGACCATGATGATCTCCCACCATTGGTTTTCCAAGACAGCAGAGTGACCACCAAGAGATCTATCTTCCAGAGGGCTTTCTCTCTGCCAGGCAGGATCAGCAAGGCCCAAGAGAAAAGCAGTAAGCTTAGCATGAGGAAGTACCTGCGTTCCATGTCTCATTGGAAGAACCAAGAGGGGCCCTCCCAAACAGTGTGGGAGACCAAGGAAACAAGCAAAGGTAAGGGAGGCTGTATTATCCTGCCAATTATGTGATGGATCCAGATGGGCTTCTGCATAGCTTGGGATTGGAGAGAAGAACCCAGTGCAGAGCAATAGTTAGTAAAATTAGGCCACAGTCCAAGGCCAGGTGTACACTTTCTGCTTTCCTCATCATCAATACCTGCCAGCCACCATTTTCTGACTGCAGGAAAAGACAGCAATGTCCTCTGTTCATTGTCATCTTTTTTGTAAATGCAATCCCCATCTGTTCTTTGAAGCTCAGCTTTGAAAGTTCTGTTTTCTGTCCTAAGCATCTTAAACAGTTGGTTCCCGGGGTGGGCTTCAGCTGGTTCGCACTGGTTCAGGCATACAAGATGTTAATTTACATCCAGTTTGGTGAACTGGTAGTTCCGATGACTGGTTGGCCCTGCCCCACCCAACCCCGCCCCACCCAGGAGTCCCCACATGGCCCATTTTGGATCCCAGGTAAGTGCAGGGGATGTGTGGAGCCCAGGGAAGTGGAAAATGGACCTCCCAAAGGCCCAGGGAGGGCAAAAATGGGCCTATTTCTGACCTCCAGAGAGTCTCTGGAGCCTGGGAAGGTAGAAAACAGACCTCCCAGAGGCCTGTGGAAGGTGAAAATGGACCTATTTCCAGCCTCCAGAGAGCCTCCGGAGCCCAGGGAGGTGGAAAACAGGCCCTCCACAGCCTGTTTTCGCTCCCAGGATGGTGCAGGAGGCCGACTAGGCCATGCCTACCATGGACATGCCCACCCAGCAACCGGGCAGAGAACTGGTAGTTAAATTATTTGAAGCCCTCCATTGGTTGGTTCCCCATGCTTCATTGCAATCTAGTGACATCCCCAACTCCAATTAGCTATAGTGCCTGGCATACCTCCCTACTGAAGTGCCTGGTTGCTTCTCTATATGATTATTTCATGCTGACCTGCTGGGCTGCAATGTTCTCAGCTGGTCAGAAGCTTCCTTTTCCCACTTCCAATGGCCTGTATACAGGGGTGGATTTCTACCGGTTCTGTCCACCTCTATAGAACTGGTAGCTCTGAAGAGCAGCAGATGCTGATGTTTTTGCCCACCCACCTACCCAGGCTTTTACCTGATCTTTATTTCCTGATTTTTCAACTTCAGCTGCCGAACAAGGCACAGCTGCAGTTAGAAAAGCAGGAAAAGAGGGTTGTTTCAAAGGCTGCTTCTCTGCAGGCAGCTGCTGATGACAATTTACAGGCGCAGGCTTGCAGCCTTCAGGGAAGCTCGTAAATCCCGAACCGGAAGTTAACCCTGTCGTATCCCACCCCTGCCTGTAAAGAAGCTGTTAAGCGAGAGAGTGAAGACAGCCCCTCCATAATAGTTCACAGAATATGTGGTAGATGCAGTAATAGAATGCTGAATCTGGCAAGATTCTGTATATAGGTGTGAAAATAATAAATAATTCAGCCTGGGAGAATCACCACGTGTCATTCTTAGATTTTTGGCCTGACATCATGTGTGCAACATTTGGGAAAGCAAAGGAAAAGAACAAGGACTAGATAATCCCTAAAAGGAAAAGACAGGTTCCCTATATAAAGGCCAGCCACTGAGGCTTATCTTTCCTGCACTGAAGAGCAAGAAGCAGGGGAATGACCAACCAGGCGTTGTGGCAGCCATGTCTGGATGGAAATTTGTTAAGTCAGTTTCAGAACGCTTGAGAGCAGCGTACAAGTACCTGCCATTTGGAATTACCCTACATTTTCTCTCACCTATTCTCCATTCTATCTGATGCTTCTGCCCCTTTAAATATCTATAGGGCTCATTCTGTGTTTTTTTTTTAATCCAAAATTCATGCGGGCATGCCTAATGCAATTCCTAGAACAGAAAAAAGTAGTGGTGATGGTGGCCTTCTCCACTGGGTTATAGGTAGACCAAGGAGCTCATGCTGCTGAACTGGTATGCTTCATTCATGTCACAGAATTTGGATTGCTTGAGCTAAGTTGGCACAGTCCTGGCCTGTTGAAACCTGAGTTAGTTATTATACAACAGATTTCAGGACTTTGTTCCTGTATGTGGGATCTCCTTTTTTTGTAATCCTCCATCCAATTCTTTAGGGGATTGTTATGATGATGATGATGATGATGATGATGATGATGATGATGATGATGATGATGATGAATTTGCCTCTCGACCATTTTAGGGAATAATAATGCTTGCTTTTAGCCACAGTTTAGAAAGTATTGTGCAATAAAATAGCAAATTGTTTTTCAAGCTTCTCTGCAAAAGCGTTGTTGTTACTAAATAGGTAGCAAAGTTATCTGAAAGTAGAGAGAAACCACACTTGTACTTTGTCTACACATCCATTCATTGTACTGCCTTTAGGGTTTTGTGAAAATGGAGTGTCAGGAGATCTTACTGATATTACTCAGTTTTGATTCCTGCTTGAGCTTAACAAGAGCCACAATAAAATGTGTCCTAGTTAAATGATCAGTAGAAGAGCTATTTTTCTTTTCTTTTGTCCGTCCTTCCTTTTTTGTCAAAAGACATTTTTTCTGTGATACTCTGTGAACCTGCTTGTGATGGACTGCCTTGCCTGCCTGCTTCTGAGGCAGCAATCCTTTTATGAAGGCATGAGAGCAGGGTGTGACAATGGAGTATGAACATGGATTAGGCTCTGTGTATTGTTAAGATGAAGCCAGGGTTCATTGCAGTGTGATTTAGAGTACATTGCTGATCTCTGGAACTTTCTTTTTAAATCTTGGGGTGCTTATGTTACATTGTAAGTACAAACTGTACAAAGTGGTAATAATTGTTGGCAGCTATTTCTAAGAAAACTAATCTCTCTCTCTCTCTCTCTCTCTCTCTCTCTCTCTCTCTCTCTCTCTCTTTCTCTCTCTCTCTTAAAAATACCAGTCTAGAAATCATTCCCTAAAATTTTCTCCCTGTCCATTTCTTCTCAAAGGCTCAGCCTGCCACCTCTTCCCTTTGCTTTCCACTTAACAGCTGACCTGAACATGGAAGGACTTGTTTGTCCTAATCACTTCCCATCCACAAGCTTTTCTTAATTTGGCTTTTCTTAATAACTTTTTGCAGTCTAATAATGAGCATTATTATTTAACAGACACTTTAATTGGCTCTATTTTGAAAAAGCTATAATCATTTCTGTGTGTCCCTACCTCCAGACATAATAATTGGGGCTTAGACTTCAACCTAATATTCACACATCATAATAAGCCAGTATTGTAAGAATCTGTATATTATCAAAATTCTTGTGTCTGTTCGTTTGTAACCTTCAATAAGAGGAAATGGTGCATCACAGGGCAACAATCATTGTATCAAGGTACTTCAAATGGGCTGGCTTACCCCATGGCAGAACCCATTACTCCCAGAGGAATGAAATCTGGGAAAGTTGTGACTGGTTCAGTGCTACCACACTGCTGCTACTTCAGCACTGCTATGCTACTGCGGTGAGCTAAGGTCATGTGATTTTCATTTCCAAAGGCCCCTGACAGCTTCCCACAAGTCAATAGAAAAGCTGGCAGGAAAGGTAACAGGATGGAAATTAGTCAAGGAGAGATCCAACCTAAAACCAAGAATAAATTTCTTGACAGTTAAAACAATCAATCAGTGGAACAGCTTGCCTTCAGAAGCTGTAGGTTCTCCATCCCTGGAGGTTTTTAAGAAAAGATTGGACAGCCATTTGTTCAGAAATGGTATAGGGTCTCTTGCTTGAGTAGGGAGTTGGATTAGAAGACCTCCAAGGTCCTTTCCAACTCTGCTATTCTATTTTGTTATTTTCTGTTGTGTTCTGTTCTGTTCTTCCTCCAATTGCACCTCCCCAGTCCCTCTACTGTGCTGGCTACTTGCCATGGTCAACCTCTGTGAGATGCTGTGGGACAATTTAATAATTCTATTTAATTATTTAAAATAAATTAAACATATTTTAATCTTTGCCATTCACATTTCATTTTGTCCCTCCTTTTGCATCTTTTCTTTAATTATTCTACTCTACCATTTCTTTGATATTAGTGTAACTCTTGTCCCGTTGTGAGTTGTCCTGTGATGAGTTGGCTATGGCAAGTTGTCCCGCACTGCAGCAAGTTGGCTGCAGCAAATTGTCATAGACCCAGTCTTGACTCCTGGTGACTTCCTCACATAGTTCTAGCAGTTTATTGTTTCAAAAGTTTTCCCTGCTTCCTTCCTGGGGGTGAGAGAGAGTGCCTAAGGCAGGACTGGAATTCACAATCTCCCCAGTTTCTACCCTGATGGATTAACCACTACACTAAGCTGACTTTCCATAGTAGTAGGATGTATTTAAAATAAACATGTTTAAGACTGTCTTGTTAATGTGCTGGTTTTAAGATTTTTTTTTTACTTTGATCATTTCTAGCCTAATAAGAAAATGAATTACATATGTTCAGAAAGGCAGTGCATACATGGAAATTATGGTGGTGATAATGATGATAGGTATTTTGTTGTGAAAGATAAAATACTGTAAATCCTTTTTTACTTTTTTTGCAATTATAAAAATACTGAAAATGTATCTAATGCACTGCAGCAGACATAGAATGGAGAGGATGCTACTCTTTTCATCTGTGGCTTCCATTAATTCTATATTTGCCCCTTAATTAAAAATATATTCATTAAATAGATCAACGGGTTAACCATATTCTGGAAGTATCAGGATTCATCCACCTAGAAGTATCCTTTTTGCTCAGGGGAATTTATAGGACCTCAGCACTGTCCTTCCAACTTTCCACTCCTGGGCCCCATTTTGAAAGATAATATGTGCTTTTGCATTATGAGTTGTACAATGCTCATAGCTGTCATTTGGATGTAATGGTGCATATTTACATATATATAATAAGTTTTAAATACAGTCAAGTCATTTTTAAACAAGTCAATTAAAACCGCTGAACTGGTGCTTACTTGAAAATGTCCTGCCTTGGTATATGTTAGGTCACAAGTGGCTACTGTTGTTCTCTGCATGCAACTTCCAGAGCCCTCAGAATGATAGGACCAAAAATTTTGGACCCTTTATTTGTCAGAAAATGGAATTCAAAGAGCAAAGTGTATTTATTTAACTGTTGCACAATCTCGAAGTACTCAATTTCTTCTTAAAACCACAGAAGCCTAGAGATGGAAAAGAAAAGAGAGCTTTGGCCTTCACCTACTTCAATAATTTCATTCTTTTATTTGTTCTTCTATCTATTAAAGAGAGAAAAGGCTGGAGTATTTTTTGTTTATTAATATTGGAGTTATAACACTGAAAAAGTCGTGTTATATGCTTACTACTAATTTAAAAATCAGCTTTTGGGAGATCACAATTTTGCTATTATAAAAACATGCCCATAAAAATAAATAAAAAACCAGAAGAAATATCCTGTCAATTGTGGTATAGCCCTCAAACCAATAAGTTGCAATAGAAATTCAGCTGCAAAGATTCTTCAAATACATATCTTTGTACCAGGGGTGGGATCCGACTGGTGTAACTACCGGTTTGGTGATTTTACATTTTGCGCATGCAAGCGTATTTCACGCGCATGCGTGTGTGTCTATCATTGTCATTCAGCTGCCTGTCCAAGCTGAGCGGCGCTGCGTGCAAGTGCGCAGCGGTTGAAAAAGCACTTTTTCCTGCTTTTTCAACCGCAGCTGTGTCGCGCAAAGCAGCTGCAGTTAAAAACGCAGGAAATAAAAGTCAGGTAAGAGCCCGGGTGGGCGGGTAGGCCAAAACAGCAGCAGACATAAAACCGGTTCTATGTATGCTCTCTGTTTGCTGCTTTTCAGAGCAACCGGTTCTACAGAAGTAGACAGAACCGGTAGAATCCCACCCCTGCTTTGTACCCTAAAAAGATATTGCTGTTTTTATGATGAAATCATTGGAAGTCCCGTTCTTCTGATTAACTTGCATGGTGTACCCCAAAATAAACACATGCATGCATATACATGCTCTAGATTACTTATCCCCCAATCAGCACTTTGCCACTGACTGGGGATTATGAGATATTGGAGGAAAGGAGGCCAAAAAAGAAGTGTAGGGAAGGGAGAATGGAGATTATATTCATAGATCATATTTCTTTCCCAGGTTACCCAAACTTCCATGGGCAATTTCCTCTTGCATGGGAAAATGTTTGTACTGCAACCTTTTAATAAAGACTGTTGCCATATCCTCCTTTTCTGATGTCAGTAGTTTAGCTAGAATTAAAAAAAAAAATTGTGCCCACATTTCTTGGCAAGTTTTTCAGAAACAGTTTGCTGTTGTCTTGTCTCAACGGCTGAGAGAGTGTCTGACCCAACCAGTCTTGCACGTAAAATAGGAGCATAGCTCAAAGTCTCCCAATTTCTAGCTGAGTAACTTAACCACTATCCCAAATTTTATTGTCTAAACTCAATGACTTAAATGATAAAAGATGGATCCCCCAGTTAATGAATTATGCATATACATTTTCAATATAAATAGTAGGGGGAGGGAGTAAGATTAGGCTTATTCAATTTGATCTCGAAACACAGACATCCTAACTATTCATTTATGTCAGAATATAAAAAGTGGTTCAGATTTGCATGAATGAGTCAACTGTATCCTCTTGCTGTCACAACAGCCCAAACTCTTTACTAAAACTGAAAGCACACAGATGTGACTAAAGATATTATGCAGTGTCTTAATTCAGCAACTAGCTGCAAGCCTTTTTCCCCACAAAAAGCAGCTCAATATTTGAATCAACATTAATTTTGGTTGGAAAGATAATCATATAAAAACATGATTAGGATTTTATGTATTATGTAAGTGCTCCTGTCCCTCACTATCTGCAGTTGTTTCACAGTAGGCCCCATGCTTAGAAGGAAAGAAATGAGGCAGTCAGCTGAGCAAGGTATCATCACCTTGCTACTTCTATTGTATCTGATGGATGCTGCAAAGTTGCTCTAATTAGAAAGGCTTCTAATCAGAACTCAATAATAATTCCAAGCTGGGAGGAGGGAACAGAATATTTGACCCCTCCCTCTCCCCCCCCACTTCTTCCTGCTGCATCCTCTCGCCTCACAATCAGGAGGCTGTGAGTTCAATCCTAGGTTTTTATTTGCTATCAATGCTGCTTATATTTGGAATAGACTCTCCTGCTGGAGCAGGGGGGTGGACTACATGACCTCCAAGGTCCCTTCCAACTCTGTTGTTCTATGTTCTACCCAGGGGTGGGATTCAAATTTTTTAACAACCGGTTCTGTGGGTGTGGCATGGTGGGTGTAGTTAGGTGGTCATGTGACTGGGTGGGTTAAAAGAAAGAAACTCACTTTAACAAAGCTCTTGGAGCAGGGGGGTGGACTAGATGACCTCCAAGGTCCCTTCCAGCCCTGTTGCTGTGCTGTTTCAAAGCATCCTCTGAAGCTGCATCTAGTGCCAGGGTTTGTGGTCTTTCCTTCCTCTCCCTTTTCTCTCCCTCCCTTCTTCCCTCTATCCATCAGTCCATCCACCCATCCATTTCTCATTCACTTTCCCTTCCCTCGTTCTCCCTTCCTTCCCTTTCTTTCTTTCTCCCTTCCCTCCCTCCCTCTCTCCTTTCTTTCTTTCTTTCTTTCTTTCTTTCTTTCTTTCTTTCTTTCTTTCTTTCTTTCTTTCTTTCTTTCTTTCTTTCTTTCTTTCTTTCTTTCTTTCTTTCTTTCTTTCTCTTTCTTTCTCCCCCCTCTTTCTCTTTCTCCCTTTCCTCCCTCCCTCTTTCTTTCTTTCTTTCTTTCTTTCTTTCTTTCTTTCTTTCTTTCTTTCTTTCTTTCTTTCTTTCTTTCTTTCTTTCTTTCTTTCTTTCTTTCTTTCTTTCTTTCTTCTTTCTTTCTTTCTTTCTTTCTTTCTTTCTTTCTTTCTTTCTTTCCTTTCTTTTTCTTTCTTTCTCCCACCCTCTCTCTTTTTCTTTCTTTCTTTGCACCCGCCCCACCCCTGGGCCCCATTTTGGGCCTAGCAAGCTTCCCTGGAGCCTCAGGAGAGCCAAAATGGGGCAGGGGGTGTGGGGTGTGCCTCACCCCCATGCCCCATTTTGGGCCTAGGAGGCCTCCCTGCACTTACATGGGAGCCAGAACCAGGTGCGTGGAGATTCCTGAGAGGGGCGGGGTGGGGCCAGCGGGTCTTCGGAACTACTGGTTCGCTGAACTGGATGTAAAATTAACATTTGGTTTGCCCGAACTGGCCCAAACCAGCTGAATCCCACCCCTGATCCTAACTTAATGTCATCCCTTTTCTCTGTTATTTCTTGTCCATTGAAGTCAATGGTTCAGGAAGTGGGAGCATGTGAGGAAAATCATAGTAATGAAAATAACTTGGAGTAAAGTATGATTGATTTGTCTATAGAACTTCATAAAATCACTGCAAAATGTATGGGACACAGCTAAAGCATATATTAGGGATTAGCTATAACTTTTACAGCAAAAAAGAATTTAAAAAAACATCAAATGACATTAAGGGAAGAATTTTAAAAACTTGAATTGAATTCCAGATATCCACAAAAGAAATTTAAAAAAAAACTGAATGGAAATAATAAAACATAAACTGAACTTAATAGAAAAGGAAGGATTGGTGCAACAAATAAAAAGAGCAAAACAAAACTTCTTTGAAAATGCTAATAAACCAGGAATATGGTTAGCCTACAAATTGAAAAAGGGAAAAGAAAAGAAACTGATAAGTAAACTACAAGATGTGAAAGGGAACTTAGAGTTTCAAAATGAGATAAAAAGAAAATAATTAAAGAATGTAATGAAAAGTTATATGATAAAGAAATAATTTGGAAGAAAATATAATACAATACTTGGAAAGACCTAAACTACCAAAAGTGCCTGAGAGCATTAAAGATAAATGTACACAGAAGTGTACATGTGGTGGTAGAGTATTTTAATATGCACAAAACATACCTTGTATGCCAGCAGTGTCTCTGTGTGTGTATGTATAGGTGCACAGAAATAAAATGCAGAAAGTGGGATATAGCCTTACTCATCTTCAGCTGTTTGTAAGATTGGTTGCAGCTGGAGATATCTGGAGGCAGCAAAAGTGCAGGCAAGAGTCTCCTCAGGGCCAGGAATGTGACAGTCATTCCCTTTTTTCTTCTGCTCTTCCCTGAGCTTGAGCCTGATTATCAAGCAATATCTTCTAATCTGCTGCCCTCTGAATGTTTCAGTCTATAAAACTCTTTGTTCTAATTATTATAGTGTTCCAAGGGTGATGGGAGTTGTGTTCCAATGCATTTGTGTGCCAAGTTGAGAGAAACTGCCATCCACAGAAGGACTGCAGCATACAAGGAAGGCTAAAGACACTCCAGCCTACTTTGTACTCTTCCATACCCCACAATTAGCTCCTCCATCGTCAATGTCTGGGAAATCAGCAGCGAATAAATGCTCTACTCTTATCAGTATCCTTTCAGCCCAGTCCATTGAGAGGCCTTCTTGCTGTTGGCTCCAGGATACCAGACATCCCTCTAGTCTAGCTCCTCCTGCTTCATTAGCCATGCATGATTCATTTCTGATGAACCAGACCAAATGGAGCATCATATACAAAGATGGCAAGTACGTGAGGGAAGTGGATAAAACCACTTTCCTCACATACTTAGGCTGGTTCTGCTTTAAAATGCAACTTCATTTTATCTCAGAACCTATTGTATCTCTGGGGCCTTGTTTTATCCTATCTCATTTTGACTAAATGAGTCGTTGACAAATATATTGCACCCCACACCCACATCTTTCAGGACCTCAGATTTCTTGTTTCAAGGGTGCTGCCAGAAGTGATATTCAGCAGGTTCTGACCAGTTCTGGAGAACCGGTAGTGGAAATTTTGAGTAGTTCAGAAAACCAGCAAACCAGCAGTCCCACCCACATCTATTCTCTGCCTCCCAGGTCCCAGCTGATTGGCTGGGTCTTTTTTTGTTGCGCTGCACAGGAGAACAGAGCTGGAAAGCAGGTTAGTGGGGTGGGGAGGGAATGGAGATTTTGCAGTATCCTTCCCTTGCCACGCCCACCAAGCCACGCCCACAGAACCAATACTAAAAAAAATTGAATCCCACCACTGGATGCTATCTTCTGGGTCTTTGCCAAGACAAATAAATGACTGAAGAGCAGAACATATCCATTTCCTGAACACCTGACACATGTAAATAAAAGATCAGAATCAGAATAGAGCTGGAAGGGACCCTGGGGATCTTCTAGTCCAACCTCCACTGAAGCAGGAGATCCTATACAATTTCAGACAAGTGACTGTCCACTCTCTTCTTAAAAACCTCCAGTAATGAAGCACTCACAACTTCTGAAGGCAAGCTGTTCCATTGGTTAATTGTCCTCTCTGTTAGGAAGTTTCTTCTTAATTTCAGGTTGTTTCTCTCCTTGATTAGTTTCCATCAATTGTTTCTTGTCCTGTCCTCTGGTGCCTTGGAAAATAAGCTGACCCCCTCCTCTTTGTGGCAACCTCTCAAATGCTGGAATGCTGCTATCATGTCCCCCCCTAATCCTTTCTTTTTTTTTAGACTAGCAAAATGCAAATCCTGCAACTGTTCTTCATATGCTTTAATCTCAAGGCCTTTAATCATCTTAATTGCTCTTTGCATTTTTTCAAAGGCTTAACGTCTTTTTTGTGATGTGGTGACCAAAACTGGATGCAATATTCCAGGTGTGGTCCTACTAAGGATTTATAAACTTCACATGATTTTGATTCTATGCCTCTGTTTATACAACCAAGGTTTGTATTAGCTTTTTTGGCTGCTACCACACACTGCTGGCTCATGTTTAAGTGGTCATCCACCAGTACTCCAAGGTCCCTCTCACAGTTACTGCTTTTGAGCCAGGTTTCATCTAATCCAGGGCTGTCAAACTTGCAGCCCATGGGCCGGATGCATCACCTGTTGGCCATGCCCACACCTGGATTAGCGAAGGGGGGGAAAGTCACGATACAGCATGTGATAATGCAGTGACAACACAAGTTTGACACCCCTGATCTAATCTGTACTCGTACCTTTGAAAAAGGCTCCATGATGGTGGGAAGGAAAATGTGAGAAGTGCTCACTCTTCTATATCATATATTAGAAATCTGATCCTGGTAAGCTTAGAGTCATAATTCCAGCTCATTCACACATTATATCCATATTCCTCCCTACAGGTGATGATTCTGTTGTCCAGTTGATTCCAAGCATGGGTCCTGATGTTCCTCCTTGGGATGTGGCTAATGTATCTCTGCAGGATGGACGACTGATCTTATGGGGCAGAGAGGAGGAGGTGGGAGCATCTCTGACTTTTGGAATTCAAGAAGGAGCAGGAACAGAATCTAAGCATGCTCAGAGGTTATGGGGTTGAGGGGTAGATTAATAATAATATATCAGAATAGTGAATCTACCTACAGAGTTCTCTTTTCTCTTTTAGAATCTTCTTGAGAAGCGGAAACGAACCAGCAGTTCTGTTTCAGAGAATAACTCAACATTCCAATCAGATAAAGAGAATAGTGAGTGTTGTCTCTTACACACCCATATTCCTAGGCTAAATATGTGACCAGCTTACTGGAAATGAAGAAGGGGTGGCTGAATTTAATTTCAACTTGTTCCCTCTCATTCACCCTATTATTGATATCAAGTCTTTCTTAAGCGTATTCACTGTTTCCTTGGAGTTGAACAGTGAGCAGCAGGACTGCTTGGCACTCTTGCCATTTTATCTTGTTTGCAAGAATGATCCCACATTTAACTGGGATTAACACTTTAATCCCCAGAACTAGCCATTTTAGACCCTTAGTAAAGGAAGAATTTTCTGAGTATGAGAGTTTTTAAGAATAGCCTCTTTCCTGTAATTATAGTTGCTTTATCAATGAAGTTTTCAAGAAAAGCTTAGTAAACCTGTCTGAGATGATACCAGAATTAGGCTGCTGGGATTAGAAAAGCTTCAAAAGACCCTTCCAATCAGAGATGGTATTCAGCAGGTCCTGACCAGTTCTGGAGAACCGGTAGCGGAAGTTTTGAGTAGTTCAGAGAACCGGCAAATACCACCTCTGACTGGAGATTTTACAGTATCCTTCCCCTGCCATGCCCACCAAGCCACGCCCACAGAACCGGTAGTAAAAAAAAATGAATCCCACCACTGCTTCCAACCCTTTGATTCTATAATCCATTTGTCCCCCAGCTGTTTCACTGTGTTTGACTTCTATTTAATTTACTTTGTTACAGCAGAGTTTTTCATAAGAGGACAGGCTCCTGAGAAAAAGGCTTTCAAGGATGCTTCTTCAGGCACACAGCTTGGCAATGTGAAGGTACAAGAGGTGTGGGGGAGAGGGGTAGACAGGGCAAGAAAATCAACTAAAGGTACTCTCTTGATGACACCCTAGCTTCTCAGGGTCTCTCTGTGGCCCTGCTTTCCCTAGTTTAGTATTCCCAGATGTTCCAGAATCTGGAATTAAAATCCTATTCTAGGAATGCTACTCCAGAGTTGTAGCAGCTTGTCACATTATTCTTGTCCTCCCTCAGTCATTGTAGATCATTGTATCCTTCTGCTTCATCTCTCCTCCACCAAGTGCTCAGTCACTTGTATCTAGCTGCATTATCTCCAAATTTCCCACATTAAAGTAAAAATCAATGTTTGAGGCCTTGAGGGACATTCATTTGGGAAGGTGCTGTCTTTGGCTATGATACATGGCTTGGATCAATTGGTCTTAACTGCACCACAAGTATCTTGCTAAGGCATAGCCCATTTATTCTTGCTCTCTGCTGGGGAGACATTGCCTGGGTTGGCTTCTGAAAGGCTGAGAACTTTGGAAGAACACTGGGCCAAAAAATTTCTATCGCTCTTTCAGCTGTGCCCCTTAGCTTCAAAGGTAGGAAAATCCTCATAATTATTCCTTTTTCTTATCCTATTTCCAGGGAATGCTTTGGAGACGGTTCAGAGATTGGAAGGGACGGGTCCATCCTAACACTGATTCCTCAAGTGAATCTGTTGTGAACAACAGGTAGGCTCCAACAGGAATTCTCATCTTGTGCCTTATCTTGTGCACCTCTTTCTTGATTCACTTTGTTTTACTAAACATATTGGTTTAGGTGTGATGGGCTCAACCTATTCTTTATGTTTCAGTTGGTATCCTGACAGCAAGTTTGAGATATGGTTCCAAAGTGTTATTCGTCTGTTCTCTGAGTTTCCATTCATTTAATCTAGATTTCTGCAATCCGTTGCTTTCTCAGATGGGCCATATTGGTGGTGGTGGTGGGGTGTTCATGTGAAATGTACCAGTTGGGGAAACTGATAGTCTGACCCAAAACGAAAGATCTGAATATTTTATAACAGAGAAAAATATTGGAGAATTGTGCAAGAGAAAATTAAAATTTAAGACTGAAAGCATCTTTATAAAGTACTGTAACTATTATGGCATATAAAAGGTTGCTAGATCAATGTCTTCCTGATAGTTTAAAATGCCATGAAAGGATGCTATGTTTACTCTTTTATTATTACTAATTTACTGCCACCTTAAGGCAGCATGTGGCAATAGCTGTCATAGCTGTCCCCAGAACCCGTGATATTCCAGCAGTTACTTCAGCTCTGTCTTGAGCCCAAACAGTAATTTTCACAGTTTGCTTCATTTGTAACTTATCATCAGGGGCCTTGTTCTGGAATACACTTCCCATTTCTTCATCCCAAATAGGCTTCTGGGCAGGGGTGGGATTCAAATTTTTTAACAACTGGTTCTGTGGGCATGGCTTAGTTGGTGGGTGTGGCTTGGTGGTCATGTGACTGGGTGGACATGGATTGGTGGTCATGTTATTGGCTGGGTGTGGCCAACTCAACATCATTCACATCGAGGCATGCATCTCCTCACCTGGCCTCTCATGACTGTGGGGATGCTGCAACAGTCATAAGTGTGAAAAATGGTCATAAGTCACTTTTTTCAGTGCCATTGTAACTTTGAATGGTCACTCCACACAAGCAAAGTACCAGCAAAGGAGGAGAAAAAAACTCCAGAGAAGTTCCAGAGACAGGAAGTCTAGTCCTGCCAAGAATGTAATAAGTGTTAATCGAGAGGCAGTTTCTGTAAGCAACACCAGAATGTTTCCTTCCTGCCTTCCTCACAGGATTAGGCCAGTAATTTCTTTGAACTGCTTAGCATGTTAACAACCAGTTCTAGCGAATAGGTGCGAACTGGTAGAACCCCACCCCTGCTTCTGAGTTCAAAGTGTGGTCTTTGGATTTTGTGCAGGTATGCCTATGCCTTTGCTTCTAAAAATTATCCTGACAGGTCTACAAAGCAAAGGGTCACTGACTCTCTGAATTCTGAAGCAAAGCCTCCTTTCCAGGAGACGGTTTGGGAGGGTTGGGGTTGACTGTAGTAGAATCTTTTGAGTCTTTGGACAGGGCTCTTCCTCTTCTGTGTCTCACTCAATTCTAGTCTAAACCTAGCAGAAAGAGCAGGCCTACAATGACTTCCTCAGTTGATGATCTGAAAAGAATTTCTGAATAGCAACAGGTCCAGATAATGATTGTGTCAGCTTTGGAAGCCATATTAACAGAAGCTTCCACACTGCCACATTCCTGTGCCTGGGAAATTAGGATGGGGGATTTTTAGAGTATTAGTAGTTAGTAGTTCGACACACGAACATCTTTATAATGGGGTACTTGTCTACTTGAATGATGTTCTCATCTACACTGAGACAGATGGACGACCCATACCCCTAGTGCGCCAAGTACTGAAAAAACTTCTAAATCTGTACATCAAGCTGTCGAAATGTGAATTTCACCATGTGCAATTGGACTACCTGGGCTACCGAGTTTTCAATGAAGGTATAGAGATGGACTCCACCAAAGTACAAGCTGTTCTGGGTTGGCAAGCCCTTTGCACCCGCAGACAGCTACAAAGCTTTCTGGGGTTTGCAAACTTCTACCAACAATTCACCCCCTCTTTGCAAGATTAACAAACCCATGATGGACCTCCTAAAGACAGGGAGTACAGGTAGGTAGGTAAGTAGGTAGGTAGGTAGGTAGATGATAGGTAATAGATAGATAGATTGGTAAATAGGTAGGTAGGTAGGCAGGCAGGCAGGCAGATCTTTTGGATGAATGTATGGGTAGGTAGGTAGGCAGATTGGTAGATCTATATTGGTAGATAGGTAGGTAGGTAGGTAGAAAAAAAGACAGGCAGGCAGGTAGGTAGGTAGGCAGGAAGGCAGGCAGGTAGGTAGGCAGTCCTTTTGGATGGATGGATGGATGGATGGATGGATGGATGGATGGATGGATGGATGGATAGATGGATGGATGGATGGACGGACAGACAGACAGACAGAAAAAGAAGAAAGAAAGAAAGAAAGAAAGAAAGAAAGAAAGAAAGAAAGAAAGAAAGAAAGAAAGAAAGAAAGAAAGAAAGAAAGAAAGAAAGAAAGAGCGGTGGCACTTTGGGAAAGAAGAGCAAAGCCAGAGTGGGAATTGAAGTCCACACAAGTTGCCAAGGTTGAGAAAGACGGGCTGAATATATCCACCCAGCCATTCTAGTTAGAGTTTGGCATGCTGTTTGATTCCAGCTTAGTCAATAAACCATGGCTAAGATCTTCCTGCTCCTTAATGCAGCTGCCCCTCTGCCCCTTCTCCAGCCCTCTGCCCCAGTTCTTTCTTTGGCATCCGATTTTGCAATGCCAACCTCCCCGGGGCAGCGATGTGGCCGACTTGACCCTCTTTGCTTTGACCCAAGGTCCACTTCCATCGGGCCAAGCAAGGGGAGGCGCTCTGCACATGCTCAGAGACTCCCAACTTCGGGGAAGTGCTCCGCCCATCTTTATGCTCTGCCTGGGAGGAGGAAGACGTGTGGAAGCAGCCCAGACCAGCAGAGGCAGAGGGAATGATCACTTGGAAAGTAAGCAAGCAAGCAAGCGCAGGGCTCGGTCGGAAGAACTGGGCTGCAGAGGGAGGCTAGGTTCTAGGTCCGGGCTGGCCACTTAGAGCTGAACCGAACCGAGCCATGCACCTTGGAGAGCCGCAGCTGCACTCACCCACATCCTGTGCGCAAGCCCGGTTGGCTGGAGAGACAAAGGCTGGGCGGGAGCTGCGTGCTCCCTTGTTCTCCTCTGGGGAAGGGGGCCCTAATGCTGGACCACCCACCCCTTCCACTGCGCGCCTTGGGAGGATTTTGCTTTTGGGCCTTCACTGCTTCCACCGGAGAGGGCAGCCTGCAAGCTAAGGCGCCCCCTTTCCACCACCTCCCACTTCTCCCCCTCCCCACCAGGCTTGGCAAGGCGGGTACCACCTACTTTGGGAACCACTGACCTAGTCCTTCAGAGGAGCCACGATGCCAAATTGGCAGGCCACTTCGGGTTCTTAAAGACTTTACACTTAGCTCAGAGGCAATTCTGGTGGCCCAGCATAAAGAAAGACGTGGACAGTTATGTGAAGAGTTGCACCATTTGCACCACAATGAAAAAATGACCAGAAAACCCCCCGGACTGCTACAGATGGTAGCAGAATCAATGAGGCCATGGGAGGAGATCACAATGGATTTCATAGTGGAGTTACTGAAAAGGGGAGGAAACATGGTGATCTGGACTGTAATAGACTTATTTTCCAAACAGACACATTTCATACCATGCAGTGGATTACCCTCAGCCCACGAGTTAGCCAAGCTGTTTTTGAAACACATCTACAACCTACATGGAGTACCACGGAGAATTATCTCAGAGGGGTCCAGTTCACAGGCAAATTTTGGAGGGAGTTCCTGCGGACTATCGGGTCATCCCAGGGCCTTAGCTTAGCTTTTCATCCAAGTACCAATGGGGGGGGGGGGCAGAGGGATTGAATGCCATGGTAGAGCACTACCTGAGGTGCTACGTGAATTATCAGCAATCCAATTGGGTGGACCTCCTGCCTTTCGCGGAGGTTGCGTACAATAATGCTGTTCACAATAACATGGGACTCACCCCCTTCAAAGTAGTGAGTGGTATGGACTTCGTCCCAATGCCTGAGTATCCAAGGGAATCCCCTCTCCTCAGTCAGCCTGACTGATTGAATGTCAATGCTGAAAGCAACTTGGGAGAATGTCAAAAAAGCACTGGCAAAAGCGGCATATAGCTATAAGAGACAGGCAGACAAACACCAAGCCCCACAACAGCCATTCCAGGTGGGGGAGAAGGTCTACCTCTCCACCAAATATCTGAAGTTAAGACTCCCTAGCAAGAAATTGGGGCCAAAGTCCATGGGACCATTCCCCATAGTAAAGGTCATCAACCCAGTCACGTTGCAACTGAAGTTGCCCCAATTGTTAGGGAAAATACATAGCAGCCTCTTGAAACCCATGGTGGGATCGACCCTGAGGTCCCTACCTCATTAGCCCCCAGACCCCGTGGTCATAGGAGGCCAGTGAATCCTCAATTCAAGGTGGCACAGGAGACAACTCCAATATTTAATGAAATGGAAGGGCTACCCCTTATCAGAGGCATCTTGGGTAAAGAGTAGGAACGTCCAAGCTGATTGCCTTGTGACAAGGTTCCATGCAGAAAACCCAACCAAGCCTGGGGGAGGTTCGCAATCCTGTCCTATACCTGCAATAAATTTGTTTCCTTTTTGTGTTGTACAGGTCATCTTCAAGAAGCGAGGGGAGCCAAATGTCAACTCATAAAATATTTGTATGGTCTTTTTAGAGTTGCCAACAGAAAGGGAGGGGGGAGCAGTGCAGCAGCTTGGAAATCAAAAGTGCATTCCATGAATAGTTTTCAAAGATAGTAACTAGGTGACTAAAGTTTCTGCCGCACAAAATTCTAACTGGAGAACATGACTGATTACTCTTGGCTATGGATGTGTCCCATTGGAGAATATGAATTATGATATACCCAGGTGTGGGGGAAAACCAGGGTCAAGGGTGACAATGAATTATGTGTGTCAGAGTTGACTACACCCAAGTAGTATCGGACATGTTAACTCCCAATAAATCCTTTTGAAGTTTTGGAAGTTTGGCTTGAGACTCATGATTTAATTGGGGTAACTGCTGGAATCCTGATAATGGATGGACTCATTAAAGAAAGGGTGGGAAAATACAAAGAAAGCTTTAGCAGAAGCAGCTGATGAGTATAAAAAAACCAAGCAGACAAGCACCGGTCTCTCCAATCACCTTTCCGAGTGGGAGACAAAGTGTATTTGTCAACTAAGTACCTACAATTAAGGTTACCAAGTAAAAAACTTGAACCAAAATTCCTTAGTCTTTTTCCTATAGTGAAAGTAATTAACCCTATTACTGTTCAGTTTAGCCTCCCTCGCATACTAGGGAAAATACATCCCGAAATTCCACAGCAGCCTATTAAAACCAGCCATAGGTTCTACTTTAAGACCTATACCTGCTGCTCCTCCAAAGCCTGTGGTAGTACAAGGTGAAACACATTATGAAGTTAAAAAGATTCTCGATTCTCAATTTTAAAGGGGCTGGTTACAATATGTAGTTCACTGGAAAGGATACCTTTCGTGAGAAGCTATTGGGTGAAAAGTTGGGATGTCAAGGCTGATAGATTAGTTAAACAATTTCATGATAAATTTCCTAACAAGCCAAAGTTCCTCCTGGAGGGGGGAGAAGGGGTTAAAGTGGTTTGGTGGACAATTCATTAACTCCTTATCGTGTTTTGTCTATTTTATTTTCCAGGATGTGTTGGTTTCTTCAAGGGGGGATGCCTGTCAGCTTTGGAAGCCATATTAACACCAGAAGCTTCCATGCTGCCATATTCCTGTGCCTGGGAAAATAGGAGGGGGGATTTTTAGAGTGTTAGTAGTTAGACATAATAGCATTCTTCTTTTCGATCAAGGTCATGTTATTCCTGCACCTGGAGAAGGAGTGGTTGAAGGGATGTCTCAAGTTGGGATAGATGGTGATTGGACCATGTGATGGACTGATAGGAGCAGGGTGTTAAAGTATTTGAGATTTAATAGCTGACCAGCTGCTTTAAGGCTGATGCAATGAAGCAGCTCGGTTATTGCTGCTTTAAGACTGAGGATGGGTCTCACAAGGCTTTACCACTTTAAGAAGCTGTCTATATAAAGGCAGCCATGAGAGGGCATATCTCTCTCTCCTTGTGTTCTGTCTCCATTGTGGTTCTCCATGCAGAGTAAAGAAGATTGATGCCTTGCCAGGTATTTGCCTACCACATATATGTATGTATATAGCTGTCTTGTATATAAACCACTGTTAAAAGACAAAACCTCTGTGTGCTGGGTTGTCTCACAATAGTAGTCACACTGCAAACACTCTGACACAGGGGTTGGATTTTGACTTTTGAATTACTGAGGGAAAACCCGGAACTCTCAGATTTGGGTTTTCCCAGATGGGCCAGTATGACTTTTCCAATAAAAAGAAACTTTGAGAAAATGCCTGCCCCAGAGTTTTTGGTTGGAGTTTGGTTTTGCTGGAACTCTGACAGATTGATGTTTGCAAGTGCACTGGAGTTGGACCCATTCTATTTCTTATTCTGTCCTGACCTTTCTGTTGCTTCCTACAGGGAGGCCTTGCCTGGCCGAGCTCTGACCCTGGACCTGAGCAATGAGAAAGATGTCTTGATCCGACCACTTCATAGCAGCCTTGTAGAAGAGCAGCACTGTTTTGAGGTATAGAATAATGATATATTATTTCATCACTTGATTCAGTAATGAAATAATTCTGTATTCTGAGAGTCCTGAAGATTCACCTACCTTCAGATTGAAACTCAGTCTGTTTATACTCCATTCATCCATAAAGTTGTTCTGGCTAGATGAAAGATTTCAGGAAGTTCTTGCTGCCAGAATCTATAAAAGCCTATAAAAGGCTTAACTTGTCCAGTATACCCTTTGTCACAGAGCATCTGCAGCCCAAAACATTTTGCTGCCTGAGCTGCATAAACGTACGTGCCCTCTGCTCTCTGATAGTTTTGGTAAACCGGCTTAGTCTGGTATCTCAAGATTATATTACATGAATGCCATGTGGTCATGAATCATGCAGTAAGCAGCTGAAATGCTGCGCCTTCACTTTGTTAATCCTGACAAAGGGACTGTTACCCTTGAATGATAGAACAGATCAGCCTGTCGCAGGGCATGTCTTAACTAGAGTTCTCCTCTCTTAGGTCCTGAGGGCTGGGAAACGCTACTGCTTTAGCTGTTCATCTGCTGCTGAGAGAACCCATTGGATGGAGAACTTACGTCAAGCTGTTCAGCCCAGTATGGTAAAGCAGTCTTGACTTGTACTGTTCATAAAATGGACATACTTTTCCATAGGAAATTCCTTTCACCCACACCACTTTCTTTCTCCCTATATCTTCTCCTTATAAAAAAATCTTCCTTATTTGTCTACTGCCATGGTCTCTGTTCTTATCTCAATCATTCATCCAAAGCAGAAATTCTAGTCTTTAGGACCAAAAAGTCATAAAGAGCTGGCAGTGCTTGTAAGCATTGACAGGCCTCTCCAGTCACTCCCACTTGTGTGTCTACCCACTATTCTCACCAGCAAATCCTTAATTTTGGTAGTTCATCTGCTCTGGACCTAATCCTGTTTGTTTCTTGACTTTTCTTTGTGACTTCACCTTCATATCTAAAAGTTTTGTGTATTGCCACATAGTTGTAGGAGATGACCTGGCAAGGACCTGGTTGAGCTCAAAGAAGAGTCAAACACATCATCAGTCTCGAGTCCCTTCATGCCCATAAGAGATTTAAGTCTATCGCACCTTGAATTCCATTGACTCTGATCTACCACCAATTTGCTTTGACCATTAGTAGTTCAGATTGTTAGAGAGCTTTAGTGTACAATTAACTTATTCATTTGAACTGCCTGGACTCCTGATTTCCTGCATTTAATAACAGTTTTCTTCAGTACTTATGGTAGAAGTGTGGATTTCATAGGAATTGCAGCCCAACACATCAAAAAAGGTGCCACACTGCACAAGTTGTAACTGTTGTAGTCTGCTGGAGGCCTGTGGTGCTGGCAGTGGAGTCAGACAGTGGGGAGGAACATGGGCCAGTCCTGGAGTCTAGGGAGGACTCGGATGAGGGATCTGCATCCAACACAGAGATGGAGCCAGGGCCATCTGAGAGTTATGTGCTGACTCTAGAGCCTCCAGAATCTGACATCAGCAAGGCAGAGGAACAGGGGGAGCCTGTTCCCAGTGCACACTTGTGCAGAGCTGCCAGAAGGCAAGAACAGTTAAGACAAAAGGGGTGACTTGGGAGTAAGGCTTGGCTCCTCCCATAAGACATAAAGGAAGAGCAAAGGGACATGAGCCTTTGCTGGAGCAATTTTGTTTGTTCTGATTGGTTTAAACTCTGAAGCTCCATGTTGACTTTGTGTTCCATTTGGCCTTGTGCAGCTAATTGGCAATTTAGTCATTGGCAGCATTTCAAGGGAGATAAAGGTGGGTGCTTATCAGCCTTATCCCCAAAAGACTGTGGCAGACTTCTGTTGGACTATTCACAAACTGTTTGTGAATATAATTCATAGCCATTAAAATAAAAAGAGGGTTTTGGGGACTAAGCGTGTGATTGTTACTGTCTCAGGAAGCCTTGGTCAGAACAGTAACACATCTTGTTTTGCATCCAATCCAAGCTCTTAATCTTATCCCATGCATCTATTTTCCAGGACAACTGCCAACGGATGGAACACAGGTTAAGTCTCTGGGTATATGAAGCCCGACACTTGTCACCCAGGAAGCACTACCACTGTGAAATCCAATTGGATGGGGTCCTGTATGCCCGCACAACAGCCAAGCAAGCCAGTCCCATAGGAACTCTCTTCTGGGGCGAGCACTTTGACCTCAAGACTCTTCCACCAGCTGTGGAACTACAGGTCTGCCTGGTACAGGAAGAAGAAGGGCTGTGGCCAAAGGAGAGCCACATTTCCAGTATGTCTGTTCCCCTAAAAGAGCTGGCTGCTATGCACCAGCCCTTGGAGAGATGGTACCCACTGGGCAAAGAGAAGCCAAACATGCCCACCCTTCGACTCCGAGGACGATACTGCAATTTCAAAGTGTTGCCCATTGTACAGTACAAAGAATTTGCTGAATATCTCACTTTCCATTATCGAGAGTTATGTGCTTCATTGGAGCCCAGCCTCAGTGCCAGAGACAAGGAAGAGCTGATGAGTGTCCTAGTGCGGGTCTTGCAAAGCACAGGCAAAGCCAAGGTACCATTTAGGAAACAACCTGATACCCAGATTCATCATCAGAATTTTCTTCATGCTGCTGTGTTGATTTTCCCCTCATGGGCTGTTTTATTGCTAGATCACCTGGTGTTGTGGGATTATTCTTTTAGTTGCTAAGGTGACTCTCAGGTCCACAGGAGAAAAACCTGGTATCATTTTACCCTTTCCCTAACATCCTGAGCCTGGTTGAAAGCAGAGTTTAAATATGAACACAGAACAGGATGGGATTTATTCTACTGACTCCCTTCCCATCTTCATTGCAGGATTTTCTTATTGACTTAGGTGTAGCCGAGCTGGACCGTTTTGATGACCGGGAAGCTTTGATTTTTCGTGAAAACACACTAGCCACCAAGGCCATTGATGAGTACATGAAGCTGGTGGGAAGCCCATACCTGCTGGCCACATTAAGTAAGTTAATTTAGAAACTCTGCTTTATAACACTAAGAAAAATGCAATGAGGGTTAGTGCTTATAATTGTTACATGGTACATAAGGTGATTCAAGATGGTAAGAGAAATCTATGTCTGATACCATGTTTCCCCGAAAATAAGACCCTGTCTTTTATATTTTTTTGCCACCAAAAAAGGCACCAGGTCTCATCCACTGACTAACCTCACTTGTGCGCATCACCCCTGGCCTCCTTTTAGCTGTCAAAGGCCTTCAGGAACTTCTGCAGCCGATAAGGTTTTCCTGAAGGCCTCTGCAGCCGATAACAGAGCTCCGGATCGATCCGGAGCTTTGTTATCAGCTACAAAGGCCTTCAGAGGTCTTTCCAGCCTTGCCAGCTGCAGAAGAAATGGGCTGGCAAGGCAGGTGTCAGTGTGTACAAGGCCTGGCTACATCTGTCCAAAGGTAGTAGGAGGGCAGCTCCATATCCCACATCCCCACCCTAACTTAATTTTTACCCTTGCACCCTGGATTGGGTGGGATCTTAATTAGGGCTTATTTTTGGGGGTGGGGTAGGGCTTATATTGGGCACATGTATAAAAATCAAGCTAGGACTTACTTTCAGGGTAGGTCGTATTTTTGGGGAAACAAGGTAGTAACCATCTCCCACTGCTTTGGTTCTTTACAATTTGGAGGGACCCTGAAAAATTAGCGAAATTCATCATTAGCATTGCTAGAATATGATTATCATTATGTCTTTAATATGCAATGATAGCAAGGGTGGGAGTGTATCAGTTCGGACTGGTTTGGTAGAACTGGTTGTTATGATTCTCTATAGTTTGGAAAACTGGTAAATCGGGCCTCTGGCTGGCCCCGCTCCTCTCTGCCCGCTTCTCCGCTCCCTGCCCAGTCAGTCCTTATCATGCATGCGCAACATTGTGTGCATGCGTGACACTGCTGCCTGAAACCTGCTTTTGCGCGCCTGCCAGGCCAGCCATTGCTTCCTGCCTTCCACTGCATCCCTGCCTGAACTGATCTCCCTGGGTGAGTGAGGCTCTGCAAGCCCCGGTCACCTATCTGCCACTGCTGGTCGCCTCCCCCCCACTTGCCTTTTGCCGCTGACACCGGTCACCTTTTCTCCCCCCACTTGCCTTTTGCCGCCACTGCTGGTTGCCTTTCTCCCACCAATTGCCTTCCACCGGGGAACATGTGGAAAGGCTCATATAGGCTCTGGCAATGTCAGCGGCTGCTTCTCTCACCTGATGCTCCAGCTGGGAGAGCAAGAGAGTTTCCTGGCACAGCAAAAAGCTTGCAAGTCCCCCTCCCATTGGAAACGGCTCCCGGGAAGCAGAGAAGCAGCCAGGTTGAATCCTGCTTCTCTCTGCTGCTCAGGAACCATTTCCGATGCGAGGGGGACTTGCAAGCTTTTCATTGTGCCAGGAAAAACTCTCTTGCTCTCCCAGCAAGAGCAGCAGGAAGGAACATGTGGAGAGGCTCATGTCAGCAAGGCACCCCTTGATCGAGTCTGGGACAGCTGACAGTAGCTGCAGGGAGCAGAGCCTGGAAGTCCTGATGCATCACATGTGTGGCCACATGGATGGCGGGAGGGGGAGCTGGTTCCAGAAACTCTGACACCATCAGAATTGCCATTGCCTTCCTTGCTGCCATCACCATTGTCACCTCGCTGCCACTGCATTCCCCCCCCCGCAGGTATGGTGAGCGTGAGCCCTGGAACGGGTGACTGACCACCTCAACTGCTGCTCCCACCAACTTTTTTGCATGCCAAGAGTGGAGTTGAGAGAGAGCGAGAGCAGCCCTCTTGGCACAGAGAAAAGTCGTGCATCTCTCCATATTCCTCTCTCAGCGAGCAGCCTCTCGCACCATCTTTAAATTTAGCGCACTTCACAAATGAGGAGGAGGGGACGAGACTGTTTGCAGAGAAAGGAATATGGGGAGATGAGACGCATGACTTTTCTCTGCGCTGAGCTGCTTTCGCTAGTGACTCCAGACTGTTTTTCCCAGCTAAGACAAGATTATCAAGGAAGAGAAAATCACATGTAGCAGATGCCTAGCAAAATTTAGTAATTCTGCAGATTGGCTATTTACACTGAAATCAGGTGCAAGATAGTGATGGTAGGTAAATTATTGGGCAGTTTAGTTTGGTATTTATTTCAGTAGGCTGATTTTAGAAAGCTAAACAGGATCAGACCTGATTAGTACTTGGCTGGGAAGCCAACACAAAATAGGGTGTGGGAAGGAATGGGGTTGGGAAGGAAAGAAGGAAGATAGGATAAGATAACTTTTATTGTCATTTGTTTACTGTTAGTACACTGGCACACACACACACACACACACACACACACACAATCATCGCCCAATTTGAATACATAGAGGAAAGGAAGAAAGAGTATTGGATACATATGCACAAATGTGTGTGAAAAAAACTGCAAAGAAATAGGATTATTAAAAAGCAACTTCCAAACTTAGCAGTTATAGATGAGAGAGAGAAAGAAAGATGAGAAACAGAGAGAGGGAGAAAGAGAAAGAGAGATGAGAAAAAGAGAGAGAGAGAGAAAGAGAGAGAGAGATGAGAGAGAGATGAGAATACATAGTGTGTGAAAAAAAACTGCAAAGAAATAGGATTATAAAAATACAGCTTCAAATCTTAGCAGTTATAGAATGAGAGAGAGAAAGAGATATGAAAAACAGAGAGGGAGAAAGAGAGAGAGAGAGAGAGATGAGAAAGAGAGAGAAAGAAAAAAAGAAAGACAGAAAAAAAGAAAGACAGAGACGGAGATACCTGTTTAAAAGAAAATAGAAAAATGGCTCTTTGAGTGTTTAAGGTTGCAGACCCCTGGGTTAGTCAAACATCATGGTCATTAAGCGAACCTGGTGGTCATTAAGCAAATACTGGTTATTAAACAAGTCCATTTTCCCCAATGGGCATTTTTAACCGGAAACCAGAAGGAATTGTTGGAAACTGGCAAAAAATATAGAAAACCTCAGTCAAAAGACTATGTGGGATGTTGTAACTGGTCATAAGTGTGTGTGTGTGTGTGCATGCGTGCGTGCACGCGTGCGTGGCTGTCAAAACACCAAAAACAGGTCAAGTAGCTCTGGGGAGGTAAGTCATAAATTAGAACACTTCAGGGGTGGGATTCAACCAGTGTTACTACTGGTTCAATCAGAGTGCATTTTGTGGTCAGAGTGCATTACCGATTTGGTTAGAGTATGTTTCAAATGCGCACAGGTGCGCAGCGTTTGAAAATTCTCTTCTTTTCTGCTTTTTCAACCTCAGCTGTGCCACGCAAAGCAGCTGAGGTTGAAAAAGCAGGAAATAAAGGACAGCCAAGAGCACGGGCGGGTGGTTGAGCCAAACAGATGACCAAAAGGTTGTCGCACCGAACCGGTTCAGTATCTGCTGTTCTTCAGAACTACTGGTTCTATAGAACTGGGCTGAACCGGTAGCATTCCACCCCTGGAACACTTGCTAAGCAACTGACAATTAAGCGAGGACCACTTATATTTGGTTTGCCCATCACATGGCCACCTACCCTTCCCACCCCAATCACATGACCACCTAGCCACACCCAGCCAGTCACAAAGCAATGCCCAGTCAGCAAGCCACGCCCACCCAGTCACATGACCACCAAGACAAACCCACAAATTAGGCCATGCCCACAAAACCAGTTGGTAAGAAATTTGAATCCCACCCCTGAATGATAGGCTCATCAAAGAATCTGTCAATGTTTCTAACTGGAGGCAAGAAACTAAGTTAGAAATACAATTGTGGGTTGTGACCCAGAACTGTGGCTCTGCAAGCATCTATGCCATGCCAGTCACCTAATAGTAACTTATGGGGGAATGTCTCACAGGTGATATTATAATCAAGCCAAACTTTTTGGAGGATTGCTGTGAAGTGGACCCAAGCAAATGCCCTCCCCGTGACCTGGCTAGGAATCGCAACCATCTGCAACAACTCTGCAAAGAGGTCTTCCTAAGGATTGTTATGTCCAGCAGGTGCGTACTTGAGTATCAACCAGGGTGGTCAGGGAGTTTTCTCTCTTGCCACCACTGAGTGGAGGCCAGATTTGCTTTGTAGAAGGATTTCTGGGCTGCTGATTTCCCAAATGGCTGAATCAAAAGGGCCTGATCTAGGATCTTTGATGGCTCATCTAGCACACAGCCTATAGGCCCAAATGAACTAGAAAAATGGGCTGTTCTGCTAGGAATAGGTTTAGCATGTAAAGTTAAGTATAATGAGTATACATTTGCAATTTACCCTTATCTTAGTTTAAGCAGCTCACCTTCATGTGAGATTATATGAAAATGGCTTTACAGTAATAAGTTGAATTGGCTACAAGTGAGATCCTCAGATGTTTCTGAGCAAAGTCCCTAGGCTGGCTATAGGCAAATTGTGGTTGGTCACTCCATCCAGACCCAAGCATACTCTGAAACAGAATTCAATATATCCAGGCAAGGTTGTTTAGCCAGAAGACATGGCTGTAACAATTTTGTAGATCAGTGGTCACTAATATACCTTTAAGCCTAATTTCAGCCTGTCATCTTTCTCTTTGCAGTTCCTTTCCAGTTGAGCTTAGCGAGATCTTCACAGCCTGGCAAGAGGAGTGCCAGTTGCGGGGGAAGGTGGACATTGGCCAGCGACTTGTCTCTGCTTCTCTATTCTTGCGCTTCCTTTGTCCAGCCATTATGTCCCCCAGCCTTTTTGGCCTCACACAGAAATATCCCGATGACACCACCTCCCGCACCCTCACCCTGGTGGCCAAGGTTATTCAGAATCTGGCTAATTTCACCACGTAAGTAACCATGTCCCTGGTTCAAAATTCTAGACACTTGACCTCAAATACAAACTAGTGCTACAAAAAAAGATAGGACAGATAGGACAGTGGCCCAGTGGTGGGATTCATTTTTTTTTTTACTACCGGTTCTGTGGGTGTGGCTTGGTGGGCATGGCAGGGAAGGACACTGTAAAATCTCCAGTCAGAGGTGGTATTTGCCAGTTCTCCGAACTACTCAAAACTTCCACTACCAGTTCTCCAGAACTAGTCAGAACCTGCTGAATACCACCTCTGCCCTGGGCATAGGGTTGGACTAGAAGACCTTTGAGTCCCTTCCATCTTTTTGATTCTATGATTCTAGCCTGTTCTATAACAAGGAGTGCATTGATAATCAGAGCAATGACATTATATGCTTCTGTGAGCATATGCAGAAGATGCAGAAGACAGAGCAGATTTTGAAAAGGCATCTGGGGGAAACAGACTTTCCAACTATGGAACCAGGGGTGGGATTCTACCAGTTTGCACCTATTCGCTAGAACTGGTTGTTAACATGCTAAGCAGTTCGGAGAACCGGTTGTTAGAAGAAATTACTGGCCTAATCCTGAAAGGAGGCAGGAAGGAAACATTCTGGTGTTGCTTATAGAAACTGCCTCTCTGTTAACCCTTTTTACATTCTTGGCAGGACTAGACTTCCTGTCTCTGGAACCTCTCTGGAGTTTTTTCCCCCTCCTTTGCTGGTACTTTGTTTGTGTGGAGTGACCATTCAAAGTTACAATGGCACTGAAAAAAGTGACTTATGACCATTTTTCACACTTACGACTGTTGCAACATCCCCACATTCATGAGAGGCCAGGCGAGGAGATGCGTGCCTCAATGTGAGTGATATTGAGTTGGCCACACCCAGCCAATAATATGACCACCTAAGCCACGCCCACAGAACTGGTTGTTAAAAAATTTGAATCCCACCCCTGTATGGAACTATGCAAAAATATGATTATTGTTTAATTTAATGTATAACATAGCAAAGTACAATTTTAAAAAACCCTCATAACTAATATCAGTCCAAGATGTCAGAAAAACACTTTTTAAAGTGGGGATGTAGGGAAAAAAATACAAGAAAAATGATAGTCCTATTTTTCTCTCCTTTTAATGAATTGGCAATTAGGATTTTGAGGTCTCCTACCTGTTAATAATGATATAATGTACAATAATTTAAATCTGATTACCTGAATCTTTAACCATGCTAAAGTGTACTTAGCTCCATATGACTATGTTGATATTGCAGTCATAATGATATTTTTTCTTCCAGGTAATTCAGATAGATAGCCATTATTGGTCTCCATTGTCCATGAGTTTCTCTGCTCTCTTTTAAATCTATACAATTGTAGACCACCTGCTACATCCACAATTGTAGGATACAAAACAGACCTACTACATTTGTCCTTGCTTTGGGAGTTTCCCATCAACCTCTGGTTGGCACAGTACAACATTAAAGATGTGCTGAATAGCTGGGATGTTTGTTTAATCTAGCTGGGTTCTTCTTAGGCTTATAGTGGCCTTATGAGGAACAAGGTCGTGGGGGGGGGGGGAGTTCCAATTGTTTTCAGTCACAGAAACTATTACTTTTTTAAAAAATCCCAGAACTCCTAATCTAGAAAATAGTGCCTGTGATTTGTGTGTGTCTGTGTGTGTGAGAGAGTGAGAACGAGTCCTGTGTTTCCAATAGAATAGAACAGAACAGAATAGAATCGAATAGAACCTTCCAACCTTCCACTCAGCTTGCTTTCAGAAGTTGTGGCAGCTTCATTGCTAGAATCTTTCAAAAAGAGACTGGACTGCCATCTGTCAAAAATGGTGTAGAGTCTACTTGGGGATGGGGGCGGGAGTTGGACTAGATGAGGACTACAAGGCCCCTTCCAACTGTTAATCTGTACCTTCTGTCTTTCTAGAGTCTCAACATCTTTTTTATAGTGTGGTAAACAAAACTGGATGCAGTACTCTAGGTGTGGCTTTATAAGGCTTTATAGAGTAATATTAGTACCTCATTTAATCTTGATTGTATCCCTCTGTTAACTAATTAAGTATACAGAGATAAGTTGTTTAGACAATGATTCTATGGCAGGGCTGGGAACCAAACTGTTCTCAGCCCAGTTCCGGGACCATCATAATGCCTGGGGAAATGAGACAAAACTTAGGTTCCTATGACCCTTTCTGCAAAACCTTACCTGTATACAAGGCCTTCAAATATTATTATGGTATTTAAGGCTGGCTCTGGGGTGTCAAACCTAAATATATATGATATTTTAGGTTTTGGCATCTATGCTGCAAGACACCATCTACTCAAGAAAAGGCAGGAGTTAAGCTGAAAGAGCAGGGAAGATCTCATGGTGCAATTATTGGACCAGAAGGCAAGAGCTGAGCAGCTTTATATTAGCCAGTTGCACTCCATTGGCAGCCTGATACAGGGGAATCCATTGACTTCCCTGGTTCAGATTAAATGGATTGTCTCAGCAGGAATTGTATAAATCCTCCATCTGGCCAGTAGGACCAGTGGCAAAAGGAATGGATCTCTGAATTCAGGGCTCAGCCATACCTCTCTCCATTACAGTGACATGGTATTTCATTTCCCATAGGTTTGGGGAAAAGGAGGCCTATATGAGTTTCATGAATGAGTTTCTTCAGCACAACTGGTATACCATGAAATCATTTCTCAGCAGTGTTTCAAGCCCTGGTAGTACCATAGCATTGAGTGCCTATAATGACTCAATTGACCTGGCCCTGGAATTGTCCATCCTTCACTCCTTGCTCTGCAACATCTTCTCCACTCTGGAACAGGTATCAGCTACTCTTGAGGGGGTTGGTTGGGAGGGAATTCTCATGATAAACAAGCCTTCCCTCTAGTGGCAAGATGCCGCACAAACTTTTTTTTGCATCACATCCACAATGGTTAGACCTGTTCATATGCAGAAACAACACAGAAACAGGTACTTCTATGGACTTTTTACTTGAAACTGAAAAAATGAAAATTTGATTTTAGGTTTTGATGATTTTTGCTATTATAGAAATGGTTTAAAATATTGGGAAATGCAAAGTTGAGGTTGTAATTTATTTGTATTTTACTGCGCTGTGTTAAGTCAGAAATCACTACCATTTTTTCTCTTTCTTTGCAATTTCTCTTTTTTTCTCAGTTCTCTAACATTTGTCTTTTTCTGTAATTTTTATCTTCTAGAGAAACTTAATAAAATCTATAAAATAAAAAGACAGAAACATGTTAAAATTTAAGGCTCAAGCCACCAACTATTGTCTCAAATCAAAGTCTTCTGGCATTGGTTTTGAGCACTTGTTGTCTGCATGTTGCACATTAAGAACTTTACTCCATACATTAATTGCAATTGCAAATGAGATCAGAGGAAGGGAAAACAGAAGGCCCAATAGTATATTGGGAAAACACCAGATCAGCATTGAGTTACAGGGGATTCATACAACAGCCTTGGGACCTAAACTAACCTTTTCCAACCAGCCATGTCATGAGAATAGAGGATAACTGAAAATGAGCCCCTACAAGAAGTCTTCTCTATAGCCTTGGGACTGTTCCAGGAATTCCATTTCTCTTCTACCCAATGTGGTTCTTGAAGAGAGGAAGATGGGTAGATGTGGGTAACTCTCCTCGACTGCCCTTTTCAGTGATGCTGACTCTGTTAGACCCTCTAAGACTTTTTTCAAGTATTTTTTTAAATGAACAGTTGACAGTCTTCAGCTGGTAGACTGCCAAAGATGTTCTTCTTCATCTGAGTAGGAGATCCATTTGCCATTAAAATCAACTGTGAAGAGAGGACTCTGCAATAAGGTTTGCAAGGGAGGGATGCAGACAAATTGTCCAAGGCATCACATACTTTTAAAAGTATGCTCAAGTTGGTAGGTGTGAATTTAAATATACAGTATAAGAAATAAGTATAGGTGTAGATGTATAAATGCAAGGGATAGAAAATAGATCAGCCTTTGGCCAAACTGAAAGCAATTTCTACCATTAATCTGGCCAAGTTCTTTATGTAGACCCTTTCTATTCTTCTATTTACAAGTGGACCCAGGAGAAACTGCAGCCTCTGCCAGCAATCCTCCAGGCCATCCAAGAGGGAACCCCTGTGCCTGTCTCCATTCTTCTTGGGCCTCACATGGAGGAGAGGTAATGAATGGCACCACCAAAGGTGACATGTGGTCCTTGGGGGTTGACAAGGAATGTTTTATCTCCTCTTTTTATCCCTTTGGGAAAGCAGTGCCCTTTAGCCTCCTTCAACTTTAGCCTCCTGCCCTATGGCCTCCTTATAGCACTAATGGAGGATGGATCTTACTTATCACTTGTTCTGAACTGTTCCCCTGTGCGCTCCTCTGCACTTGTTAGCCCAACCTTTCAAACAAAAAACAAAAACAAAAAACTACCCCATACAATCCAGTTGTATTCAAAGGTAGCCTAATTTTTTTCATCAGAAATGTGGTGTAATATCTGTAACATGTTTGGCAATTTGAAAGAAGGCAAATTCACTGCTCAAAGTACTTGTCTAACATCTGTCAGACCTGCCCCAGTCTGATCTCCTAGGGAAGTAAAATCTCAACTCCATTTGGTTGAAGTGAAAAGGTACTTTAATGCTGATTGCATTAAAGTCAAGCGGAATCTAACGTTCCCATGCACCAATACAGAGCTAATCCTTTGGTCCTCCCTAGCCCTCCCCCGATAGTCCAACAAGCAGTTTTCAAGATGGCTGTGCACATGGATGCTGCGGCTAACCACTCCACCTTTCATGTATGGTGTGTATGATTCTCTGTGTGTTTTGGATCCTTTCCTTGATTGAATCCTGTGGGGCAAAGAGCATCTATAGTCAACAAGCCTTGTTACAAATTGGACTGAAATGTGAAAAGGCTATTACGGATGATTTTATACATTCTCATAATATACCAAAGGAGGCAGCTAGGCTCCTGGGGGAGCCATGGATCACTATCACTGTAGGAAGATGCGGAGAAAGAGGAACAGGAAGAGGAAGAGAGGATGCCGTGCTGGGGTTTTCTTTAGGCTGAGTAAGTTTCCACACAAGCCTTCAATTCCAAGTATATTTCTTACCAATGCAAGATCTCTGACTAACAAAATGGATGAATTAAGGCTACAGACAAAATTCATCAAGAACTGCTGTGTTTTGCTAATCACAGAAACTTGGCTTCATTCACTCATTCCAGATGCAGCTGTTGAGCTAGAAGGCTACATAGCTCACTGGTAGGACAGGAGTAGAGATTCTGACAAGATCAAAGGAGGAGGTTTAAGCCTTTATGTGAACAAAAGCTGGTGTATCAATACAAAGACTGTAGACAGCCACTGCTTCATGGATCTGGAGTATATGACTCTTAAATGTAGACCCATATATCTTCCGCGGGAATTCAGCGTGGTTTTGATTACTGCAGTCGATGTCCCACCTGATGCCAATACTACCATAGCTTTGGGATTCTTGTATAACATTGTTAGTAATCAGCAGAATAAATATCCTGATGCTGTGCATATAATAGTGGGGGACTTTAATCAAGTTGATTTAAAAGAAGTACTCCCTACATTCTATCAGCATGTTAAGTGTGCTACTAGAGGAGCAAACATATTGGACAAAGCATATACCAACATCAAACATGGCTATAAAGTTATACAATTACCACATTTGGGACAATCAGACCATATGTCACTGCTTTTAGCACCAGCGTACATCCCTCTTAGGAGACGGGCTCTGCCTATAATAAAGACAGTGAAATCTTGGCCAGAAGATGCTTCCCAACAACTTCAGGATTGTTTTGAGAACACAAATTGGGACATCTTTTACCAGCCTGACCTAGAGGAGCACACTGCAACTGTTCTGTGCTATATCAAACACTGCATAGATACTATCACTGTGGATAAACCTATTAGGATCTATCCCAATCAGAAACCCTGGATGATCAAGGAAGTCCAGCGCCTCTTGTGTGACAGGATCAAGGCCTTTAGGTCCGGTGATGGGGCAAGATATAGTGTTGCCAGAGCTAATCTGAAGAAAGGTATTCGGAAGGCCAAGACTGAGTATAAGAGGAAGATTGAGGATAATTTTTATAGCAATAACATGAGGAAGGTGTGGCGATGGATTCAACAAATTACAAACCATCAACCGACCAATGTCATCCCTGCTGAGGGGGATGCTTCATTGGCAGAGGAACTGAATCATTTCTTTGCTCGCTTTGAAGTGGAGACATCAGAGACAGATAAAATACAACCACCAGCCAATTGCAGCCCCACCTCATGTGGAGGAACAGGAGGTGAGGAGCATTCTGAGGGCTGTAGATCCTAGAAAGGCTGCCAGTCCTGATGGTATCTCTCGCCAAGTGCTTAAAGACTGTGCTGATCAGTTGGCTGGAGTCTTCACCAGGATCTTCAATCAGCCTTTATCCCAGTCCGCTATTCCATCTTGTCTGAAGGCTTCCACCATTGTTCCGCTGGCAAAGAAGTTCCCTATCAGTAACCTCAATGATAACAGACCAGTGGCACTCACTCCTATAATCATGAAGTGCTTTGAGAAATTGGTCTGCTGGCACATCATTTCTGGTCTTCCACATACATTTGATAAACACCAGTTTGCATACAGAAAAAAATAGATCTACAGAGGATGCTTTTGCCATCACTCTTCACACTGCTCTGACTCATCTAGAACAGCAGTGGGGGCTATGTGAGGATGCTTTTTGTGGATTTTAGTTCTGCGTTTAACACAATTCTTCCACATAGACTAGTGTCTAAACTTCTGGACCTTGGGCTTTCTAATTCAGTCTGCCTTTGGATTATGGATTTCCTGTCTGGCCGCTCACAGAGGGTCAGATTAGGTAATCATATGTCTTCCGCCCTTATTCTTAACACTGGTACACCACAGGGTTGCGTGTTGAGTCCTTTACTCTATACTCTTTATGTGCATGACTGCATTCCCACTCACGCTAGTAATACTATTGCTAAATTTGCAGATAATACAACAGTGGTGGGACTTATCTCCAGGGGGATGAGTCTGCCTACCGAGATGAGGTGGACCAGTTGCTTTCGTGGTGTGGAGACAATAACTTGGTCTTCAACACCAATAAGACCAAGGAGCTTATAGTGGATTATAGAAGGAACAGATCAGACATCCAGCCCTTGCTTATCAATGGAGACTGAGTGGAGCAAGTGGCCAGTTTTAAGTTTCTGGGTGTTACCATAAAAGAGGACCTGACCTGGGGTGCTCACATTGCAGCACTGGTCAAAAGGGCCCAGCAGAGATTATACTACCTGAGACTTCACTGAATGAAAAACTGCTGGTGACCTTCTACTGCTGCACCATAGAGAGCATTTTAACTTACTGCACCTCTGTATGGTTTGCCAATTGCACAGTGGCAGATAGGAAAGCGCTCCAGAGGGTTAATGTCATTGCCCAGAAGATCATTGGTTGCCCTCCCCCTCTTTGGAACAACTTTATAGCTCACGCTGCCTTAAGAAAGTTCAAAACATTCTCGACTTCCGGTTTGAAGGGCTTCGGCGACAGACAGAAACCCGCGATCGTGCACGGTTTCTGTCTGGGCTTACCGCTGGAGCGCCCCGAGCCAGCTGGTTTCGGGGCTAAGCCACCCCGTAGAGGTGGTGAAGAGGGGGGAGACCACCAGCAGGGTCAAGGAGAGCTGCATCTCTCCTCCTCAGCTGGCCATTACTCCCTTTACCAAAGGCGGTTGCAGCGGTGGTCAGAAATGGCCACTACAAAGAAGAACTCGACCGGAAAAGAATGGGCAGGAGGAAGATAAGAAGTGAAAGTTTTGGCTGACCGGGTTAAATTGTAAAAGCAACAACCAAGATACCCTGGAATTTAAATTTACAAAAAATAACATCGCTTCCAAAGAAGAGTCGGAAGCAGTGAAGGAAAGTGAAAAGGGAAAGGTTTGGCTTTTTCTTTCTTCTCTCTCCTTCCCTATACTGACAACTAAGAGACTTAAATCAGAAATCAGAAAAATCCGCTTTGGCATCAATAGGCAATTAAGCTGAAAATAAAACAAAATGCCAAAGGGATAATAAAGATTTCTGGACATTAAAAGCTTTCTTTTTCATAGCAGGAAGGGAGAGAAAAAGAATAAGGACAGGATCTGGAAGAGGGAGGAGACTGCCTGGAATTAAAAAGAATCTACAGTAAAACTTCAACAAGACTTCTAAAAGATACATTTTAACTGAAACTTTGCAACTAAATAGTAACCCCAGGAAGAAAAAGTGAAAAAAAGAGCAAAAAAGAAACAGCTTGCATGTATTTGGATTATTTGATGATCTTTGGATTTTTGGTTATTATATTTGAATGACTAAAATCAATCGGGTGGTTGTTTAAAAATTTATACAATGGCACCACTTCTGGATGAATTGAAAATGGAACTTAAAAAGTACAAAGAAGATGCACAAGAAGGGAAGGGTTCTTTTGGCTTCGTTTTTCAATTCCTAGAAATGGAGATTTGGAACTATGAGAAACAACAAGAAAAGACTGCAAAACAAGAAGACTGGGACAAAGAAGAAGCCATCTTTAATGAACAAGCAATTTTATGTGGGGAAGAAAAAGGAAAGTGGGGGAAAGAGAATGGAGAATTTAAGACTTAAAAAAACAACCAAAGAAAAGAAAAATAATTCAAAAAATAAGTATAACACTGGAAAGCAACAGAAAGGGGGAATACAGAAGAGAGAAATAGAGGTAGAGAGACAAGGGGATAAAAAGGGGAGAGAGAAGAAGAGAGGGAAGAAGAAAAGGAAAAGAAGTTACAAAGGACTGGAGCAAGATATAGAGAAACAGGACCTATTTAGAAATAATGGGTGAAAATCTAACTGAAAAAGGGATTCTGTAAAGGTACATAAGATTGTATTGTTATATTAGTAATAGAAATAACTTTAGAAAATTGGAAACAACGTATGATTAAAATGAGGGATAAAATAGTTAGTGTAATTTAGTGAAATGTTTGTGAATAAAATAAGTGAAATAAAATAAATGAGAAAATTGAATTAGGAAGGAACGGGAACATTTTAATTAGTTAATGTTTTATAAAATATAAGTGAATGGGGGGAATTAACTATGGAAAGCTTATAATTGTTCCCATAGAAGTATGATATTTAATTGAAAAGTAATGTTAAAGATGTTAAGACTTTAATGAATATTAATATTAATGATATAATTGAATTGGAATGGAATGTTGTTTTAATTATATATATTTATAATTTTTTTCTTTTTTTAAGAATACAGTGTGTATTTTAAGAATGTACCAAGCAGAATCCGAATGGAAGTTATGTATTATATTGAATGTTACAACTTTAGGGAAAAGATATAAAGGCGTCAGTCATACTCCAATCAGTAACTACAGGAGAAATTTTGTTTAATGAGAAAAGATAATAGATAATTGAAACAGGACAGACAAAAAATATAAATACAATGATTTGAATTGAGATGAGATAATTAAAATAAAATTGAGAAAATTAAAAGAGGGGAGAAGCTATGCAGAAAATGTAAAATAGTAATAAGATATGGAATAGAATATAAAAATGAGCATGAACCTGAATTTGTGTCTGTACGAAGAAATGTAACCCGGGATTACGCTACTTTAAAAAAAGATGTTTTATTTGTTTTGTTTTTTTCTCTTTGTGAAAACTCAAATAAAATTTACACACACACACAAAAAAAAGAAAGTTCAAAACATTCTCAAAGATCCATCTCATCCTGGGAACCCTTTTTTTGAACTATTACCATCTGGCAGACAGTACAGAATAATAAAAACAAGGACAACTAGGCTGAAAAACAGCTTCTATCCCAGGGCAGTAGCTCTTTTGAATTCTGCTGTATAGTGCAGTGTTGGTGTGGTGTCGGGGGTTTTCGGTTCAATGTGTGAAGGGTGAAGGATGTGTGTTTGTGTTTATTTTCATGGTCATGGTCATGATGTGCACTGAAGATGGTGTTTGATTTCGTTGTACGAGGTGCAATGACAATAAATTAAACTAAACTAAAGTAAACTTTATGTAGCTAATCTGTGTTAGGAATACAAGTCACCTAACAGGTATTTGGGTTAGAAATATATAAACCAGGATAAACATTTTAAAACTGTATCTTTAAGAAAATGCAAAACTGTAATTAGGTGTGGTTTCTCAAACGACCATAAGATGGAGCCAGAAACCTGGGTTGTTTGGTCTGAGTCTCAGAAGAGAGCATGAGTGTATCTCTGTTTCCTTCTGTTGGAAAGTATTGCCGTTCCTCCATTTTTCCTAATTGACTGATATTGCTGGATTTAATGTAAGTCTGTTACTGAACTGTTTTTGACACTGGACTTTGTTACTGGATTATCCCTGGATTGAAAACTGACTGATTTACTTGTGATTGACTTTGGATTGCTTATTTTGGATTTTGCTTTAAACCTTTCTGGAAGTAAAAACCTACATTTAATGTACAGTGTATCTGTGTGCTATTTGTGTATTATTCAAACACTACTCTCAAATACATCTCCCTGTATGCACTCATTCTCCTAATGGGGAATTACCTCAACAATCTGGCACTGCCAAGATGTTTTGGGAAACACTGAGGTGTTTGGGCTGGTGAAATTCCATTCTCAGGGTAAACACCTTGAAAATGCTAGCACCCCAGTACGAACCAGAATCCAAAACACTCTGTTCTTCCTCATTTGTCAATTTCCCCTCCTAATTTCCCATCATAAGGTATACAGAATTTTTGCCCATTTGTTCCCACTTCCCTTCCTTGATTGATGGCAGAATGTCAACAAGGCACCAAGCTGAAGGTGGTGGATCTGACATGCTGCCCCCCCTTGACAAGTACATCAGTCCTATAAAACAAATGAAAAGACACAAGAGATAGAGAGAGAAACAAAGTAGATGTATGGTTAGATAACTGAGTTATTTTGGTTTATCACAATATTGATTATGGAAGTATTTGAGGAGTTTGGCTGCTTTAAGCTGCTTAACCCATTCAGTTTTGGAGGGAGGAAAATCTTTCCATGCAACTAAATACTGGAGTTTTCCTTGGTTTTTATGAGAATCAAAAATGTCCTTAATTTCAAAATGTTGTTCCACCTCAATCACGAGTGGCTCAGATGCCAGAGGCAGCATTGGGTGCAGAGGGGACAGATTTTCCAACTTTAGTACACTACAATGGAAAATTGGGTGAATGTGCCTAAGGGATTTCAGCAGTTTGAGTTCAACTGTGACTGGGTTCATGATCCTTTTGATGGGGAAAGTGTCCATGTATTTAGGTTCCAGTTTTTTGGAAGGCTGTCTGGACTGCAGGTATTTTGTGGAGAGGAGATCCGGTTCCCTATTTTAAAGTCTTTTGGCTTTGTCCATTTTTTATCTGCATGTTTTTTATAAGTCTCTCTTGCTTCCTCCAATGGTTTTCTGACCACCAGCCAGGAATTATTCAGCTGAGCAACCTAGTCCTTTAACAAAATAATGCAGTGGGAGGGTGGGTGCGTGTGGTCTCCAGGTTGACCACAATTGCAGATTCTGCTTAATGTCGGACCAGCCGCAGTGTGATCCCTTAGGGAAGTAAAATCTCAAGTCCATTTGGTTGAAGTGAAAAGGCACTTTTAGTAAGAGATGCTGATTGCATTAGAGTCAAGCGGCATCTAAAGTTCCTGCGCACCAATACAGAACTAATTCTTTGGTCCTCCCTAGACCTCCCCCGATGGTCCATCCATGTGTAGCCAATCTGGCACTGCCAAGAACCAGATTCCAAACCGCTCTGTTCTTCCTCAACTGTCAGTCCACCCCCCCAATTTTTCATCATAAAGGTATACAGCTTTATTGCCCATTTGTTCCCTCCGCCCTTCCCTGATTGATGGCAGAATGCTAGCAAGGCACCAAGCTGAAGGTGGTGGATGTGACAACATCTGTTCCCACCCCATCACATGTGAAGGAGAGTGATAGGTTAGCTGTTTTTCCTGCTGGCAGGCAACATGTGGAGAGAGGGTAAATAAAACTGGGGGAGCCATCATTTCCTTTCCTTAATTGTACATATTGAAACTATAAAGATAAGACCCCTCTTGAACCTGATTACTATAGCAGAATGGGGTTTTGCTGGCAGGATAGCAGATTTTATGATGGCATATTTTTCTGCCAGCTAAAGGACTAGTGGGTTGCACTTTCCTGTGGCCAGCTGCCTGTGTCCATAATTTAAGAGCACACAGAAATTGCCCTAAAAGTACTCTGGGTTAAGAAAATGGGATGGAGAAACCATTATGCAGAATGTGAGAAGTTTTGCATCAAAACATAAGGATGTGTAGATGTGGATCAAGTTAATTAAATAACCCAGACAACATCATGTTTATTAAGCACTAACAAAATGTAAACAACAGGAAATCAATTTTTTTTTAAATGTAAGGATGTGTAGGTGTGAGCCAAGTTTGGGTCTGAAGACTTAATTTGGAATTGAGATTGTCAGCATTCCTCTGAATTACTATGTCTTTTGCACAGCTGACTCCTCATTCTTTGTGTTTCAGGCACACTGAGAAACAGAAACTAGGGTTTGTGCCCCCACGGGATCTGGGCAAGTATAGTCCTCTGATCAAGAGCCAGTCTATGACTAGCATCCAAAAGAACAGAAGCAAAGAAGAAGCCCTGACCCCTTTACATCAAACCAAAAGCAGGAGCAAAGTGCAGCGTACTCAGAGTGTCCCAACCCAGACTAAGGCATCTCGACGTCTCCACAAGCAGAGTAGCATAGAGCAAGTGGTTGACAGTCAGGACAGCAACCCTCAACCTTATGACTCCTCTCCATGCAATAGTGGCAGGCACAAGGCATCTCAGGTAAGCAGAGTTTAGGAGAGGTTTGCTCAACTACTATATTAAAATGTGGTCTTGATGGCCCACAACTCCCTTTCATCCAGTTTCAATTTCATGGAAAGCTGTTATAACAGAAAGGAAAAGCTTTTCCATAAGGAGGCCAGGCAGACCCTCCCTTCCCCCCCTCCCTCCCCCTCTCTCCAATTCGACAGCGAAGACATGTTCAAGTCCACCATTCAGACTTTCTCAACATTTCTTCATCTGAGCTCTAAAACCTGGGAGGTTTTCTTATCATCCTCCTTGTTTTTCAGCATGGAGGCTCTATTTAAAGGACATTTTGTATTGCAGGTGGATTAAAGTATTTCCATGTCTCTGTAATTAGTCTCTGATTCTTGGTCTCTTCAAACTCACCAAATAATGTTCTTCTGCTTTAGGGATGCTCAAAGCTCCACCCATCTGTATCGCTGCCTCAGAAACCATCAGTCCCTTGGTTACGACATTCAGAGGATGCATCAGCAATGCAAAATTGCCCATACTCCATGCAACCCCTGGAACAGGTATAGGAGGAATGTCCTAGAGGAGTACCAACATGCTTAGTTTTCTGTTAATCTATTCCTAATTAAAAATCCACCGGGGGAAAAAATGATGGAAAAGAATGCATGCATCTAGCAAAATTAACTTTTTAAAAAGTGATATCATTCCATAAATATAATGAATGACTATTTATTTATTTATCCAATTGATATAGCCACCCATCTCACCAATATTATTCTTAGTGACTTATCTTCATTGGGGATGCTTGGTCAATGAGCCTTAGATTTGACAGGTCAATAGCCACTTAAACTTAAAGAAGTTTAAGAAATGGAAATCTGTTGCATGTTAATTTTCCTGAAAGAGACTGCATCAGCCTAAGATACAGTTCTCCTGCTTTGGGGATCACACTTTTAGCTGTTTACATTTCCCAGTTCTTCACATATTTTTCTGTTGTTAGGAATCATAGCAATAACAAACTTATGTCCAAGCATAGCGAGAGAGAGCCATTCTAATTTACTAGGGAAACTTCACACAAAGCAATGTCTAGAATGTAACCCTGCAAATCTTTCCTTTAACTGGGGGAAGATGAGACTAGGAAAGAAAATCCTCAAAGCTGCAATTTTATAGTGGGTCAACACAGTCTAAATATGTAGCTCCAGCAAAATGTATTACTGAAGTTATCTTGTCAACTGAATCCAGTACTTTCTCAAGACTTAAGACATAATTGCAGTCTTCCCCAATTATGATGAGAAGAGACTAAAGCATCCCCTTATCCAGCTTTTCTCTGTTCTTGCATAGTTTCCCCTCATTCTCTTAATCTTGAGCCCTTGCACAGTCTTGAGCCCAGGGGTACTCTAAGCTTCATTACTGACCCTACCCTCTGCCCCCCTCCCTAGTATGCAAGGCAGATGGAAGTGCTACAAATGAAGCTGAGTTCAGCCAGAGACAAGCAGCAGCTCCTGGAGGATCAGGTGAAGTCATTGTCTGCCCAGAATCAAGCACTGCTGCAGGAACAGGCCAGATTTCAAGAACGAGAAGAGATTCTTGGCAAGAGGCTAGAAGAGACAGAACTTTGCTTGGTACAACTCAGCAGCAGGTAGGAGAAGCCAGTAACAGGAGCCAGAGGCACATGCTGTCAAATGTGGTGGGGGTGGCGGGACTGCTAGCCCCAATAGGAATTTTCATTCCATTCAATGTCTAAGTTCCTGTTTATTAGGCAATGCAAATCCCATGGCAGGGGATAAGGAAGAGAACAATCCAAGTTTCCTGTTCCAGGAATCCAGCAGGGCATCGTTGGGGCCCAATCCATTTATGCCAAAGAGCCTAGCAGGAAGTAAAAAGCGGTTGGGGCTGATGAAGTGAAGTAAGCATCTATGGACTGATCTTTCCTGGCATTTCCCATGGCAAGGCCAGCAGGTCTGAGCTACAATCTACTGCTGAAGTCTTCTGCTGGGCTGAAGAACAAACAAACAGGGCAGTACAATCCTTGAAGTGGAAAACACAGTTTGATGAAGTATCTAATTGGCTATGCCACTGAGAATAATTCTTATATAGACTGAACATCTGGAAAGTTTCAGATTGTGGAAAAGGTATCATTTACACAGAAAGTGAAAAGGCTAATGTGAACTTCTCTTTGTTATTCTAACTTTGATTTGCTATCAGTTTGCTTTTTTATTCTGTCTTTTATCATCCCTCAAATTGTTGCCAAGGGAATCTTGAGGGTCAATGGATAACTAGCAGGGAATGGGGAGAAGGGTTGAAACTACAACCGATCTGTGGTGAGATCTGAAGGAGACTTGACTGCTGTGTTTTTCCAGGATGTCCTGCATAGAGGCCAGCTGGAAGAAGGATCATGAAAAGCTGCAAGTGAGTGAGGAGAAGGCCAAACAACTGGTAAGATCCCACCAGAGGCAATGTGTATCAAATGAGATCCAATCTATGCAAAGGCCATTGAAAGTGTTGTGTAAATAACAGAAAGACAGTTCTGAATTATGAACAATAGGCAGAAAAACCAACACAGAGCTAGCTAAGATCCCACCTGGATGGCAGCATTGGGGAAGCGGAGGTGTCAAAAAAGAGAAGATGGCAGTTAGGGCAAACAATGCAAACCCCACCCCTTTTGTATGTGCATTGACACTGCATGCAGATACAGAAGGGGTGGGGTTTGCACCGTGGCATCCACCCTGTTGCTTCATTTGACCGTTTACTGTCAGATGCCATTATGCATTCCAGGGAGAACTTCAATAGGACAATGCTTCTGTGCCTGAGTTTATACTTGACTTCTTCATACTACTAAGCCTTTTATGCTCACAGAGGTGGCAACCCTATTTCCTGGGGATTAGGGTTGGGGCTAGGGTCTATATTTGCTTTAGATTAAGAAATGGTGTAGCATGACTGACTCTCTCAAGCATGTGTCTTGTAGGATTTGCAGTTCTCCACAATGGAAAGGGACCATGACCAGCTTTTCTGTACTGTTAGCCAGATGCTGGGGTATCGAGATAACCAATCACATTACGGCAACAACTCTCAGGGCTTGTGTGGATAATAAGACTGAGAATGGGAAAGCCATGTTTCCCACACAGCTCTTGTATGGAATCCAGAGAAGTCAAGAGGATGGGAAAACGTGCCTTCCACTAATAAGGACAGCATCATGTTAAGAGTTCTCAACAGTATTCAGCCATTGCTGCAGCTTCCAATCCATGTCTACCTGAACGTTTATTCACACACATTCCATCCTCCAGCTTAAAGATACCCCATTTACTGTTTTCTGGGTACATATGCTCACTGCAGAGCTGCCTTGGCTTGAAAATGTTTTCCCGGAGAAAATGGAAGAATATCTCCCTTCCAGATCATTCCCAACCTATGGATGAAGAGACTCCAGAACTTGGAAATATGTGGCTCTTCCAGTTGGCTATATGACTCTATATATCCATAGTTGTTGGTACTATGGCTGCCAGAAAGGCCAGACACCTTTATTGTGCACTTCTTTTCAGTGCTTGTGGCTTGGTCAGGGAAATAGTTTTCCCTTACCTCTAATAGGCCAAATGAGGGCTTTCAGTGAGTTGATAATTCTGTTGCTATGTAGGTTTCTTTAATGTAGCTTTGCTCTTTCCTTTCCTCCCCACTTCCTTCTCCCCCCAGCATACTCTTTTGTGACAGTGAATACTCCAATCCCAAAGCCCCAAGTGTTAGTGGTTTACAGTTGAGAATGAGGTGGGGGAGGAGGACTTTCCCTTCTGTACAGTCAGGTGGTTTCAGGCGCTGGGGGGAGGGGGAGACTGATGTTCCTTTCCATGCTACTTCCTTCTCAGCTGCTTGGAACTGAAGGAAGAGGTGCAACCCTGCTACACCATTTCTCCTGCCCTGCAGGGTGCTGCAAGATAAGGCAAGTGTGTGCTGTAAAGGATGCACTTTCCATTGTTGTGCTCTGTATCAAGCAGGGGTGATGAAAGTGACACACTACGAGGGTAAAAACAGAAAACTTACAGCAACCTGTGCAATTTTTCCTGAAGCAACTTTAGCAATAGTTGGATGAAGAGATGCCTTCCCTAGGTCTTGTCAAGTTCACCATCTCTTACCAGCCCAACTTCCCACATGCTTTTCTCTTGCATGGATAGTTGGTCAAAGTATATTACCAGCTTGCAGTCTAGAGCTCTGTTCTGCTGCTAATGGGTTCCACCTCTCCAAATAGCCCAATAAACTGCCTGAAAAACAACACTACCAGCCTCCATCCTGAGGTTTGGTGAAAGGCAGATTCTGGTGCAGTGACTGTTCCACCAGCATATATTCCACTGGTAGTGAGGAAGCTCATCAAGTGTGGCTGTGCAGACAAGACCTGTGATTGCATCCCTGTTTTTGTTGTCTAAGGGCATATAAAGGTCAGTCTTGCAAATTTTAGGCAATAATTGCTTCTATGCCCAGAAAAATCTCAAGCAAACACGAAAGAGAGTGTCCTGTGGGCTATTTTTTTTCTTGCTTTATCTATAAAAGGTGCAAAGAGCTGCCTTCTTCCACAGAAAATTCTGACAATTTCTTTATCCTGCCTTTGAAGCCCATCTGAGCCAGGTGATGTGAGGAGTGGGGCTTAATGAAATGTTATTACCTACCCTGGGATGCCCAGTACCTGTTGTTATGGTCTGCCACCATCCTGCTGCACCATGCACCAAAGAAGAAGGCTCTTCACCCGTCCCAAGCAGGCTGATCACCTGGTTGATGCATATGGCCAGCTGACCCCAGGGCAAGTATAGCCATTTCTGAGAGCATGAATGCATCGTGTTGTCTTCCCTCTGCTCACTTTCCTCTAGGAAAGCCACCTCCACCTATTCTTTTTCTGCTATGTGTCACAAAGTAGCCTTTTTTCACTTGTGCTGGTTCAAGAGATGCTACCTGCTGTGCTTCATTTCATTCTTGTCAAAGCGTCCTGCCCATTTAACTCCTGGGCACAGAGCAAGAACACCTCGTCCCCTGGTCACTGTCCTCCATGACAGTGCTTTCATAATGGTGCCATTGGTATGGAGAAAATTTGGGTTTTTTTAAATAGTATATTGATGAAAAAATAAAATGCCAGCTTTTTTGTTTATTTGCTTTTAATCAGATGAAATTGACCGTCTTTCTGCCCTTTCCCCTCCAAGCCCCACAGCCTTTTCTTTTTCTTAAAAATTTTCCCATATTGGATTTCTCCAATCGGACTGTGGGAATACCAGATGGCCATGACCAAAATAGAGGAAGGGGTCTGAAATCCCCAGAAAGGGATTTCCTAAGCCACCTTTAGTTCCACCTGGTTTACTCATGGGAAAAAAGCAGCTCAATGATGCAGTGCAGAAAAGCCCTGAAATGGTATACTGTACAAATGGTATCAGCATAGAAAATTATGAAAAAATTGACTTGGTTCTTATAACTTCAGAGAGATGGAACAGAAAGTTTACAGCAAAATATGGGCTGAAGTAGGATTCAGATTGTTGTTGTTTTTTTAAAGAATTTTTTATTTTAGACAAACATACACAAACAAAACATAAAGCACAAAACCATCCTCACTTATAGTTTGTATAAATTCTCATATTATCAATCTAGCATATATGTATACTTTTTTCAGTGCCATTGTAACTTTGAATGGTCACTCCACACAAGCAAAGTACCAGCAAAGGGGGGGGGGAAACTCCAGAGAAGTTCCAGAGACAGGAAGTCTAATCCTGCCAAGAATGTAAAAAGGGTTAACGGAGAGGCAGTTTCTGTAAGCAACACCAGAATGTTTCCTTCCTGCCTTCCTTACAGGATTAGGCCAGTAATTTCTTCTAACAACTGGTTCTCCGAACTGCTTAGCATGTTAACAACCAGTTCTAGCAAATAGGTGTGAATGGGTAGAATCCCACCCCTGCCATACCTTATAAAATTGTTTATCTTCTTGTTCTCTAATTTCAAATGTCAATTTACTCATTTCGGCACATTCCATTATTTTTTTGATAACTTCCTTCTGCATTGGTATTTTCTCGTTTTTCCAATTTTTAGCAAATACAATTCTAGCCACTGTTAATGCATTTACAATCAAGTATTTCAATTCTCTACTGTATATTTCCGGTAAAATCCCCAATAAAAATATATCTGGTTTAAAGTCTATATGTTTTTTTGTCATTTTTCCCAAACGTGTGGATTTTAGTCCAGTATCTTTTAGCTTCTGCACACGTCCACCACATTTGGTAATATGAACCCAGTATCTGATGACATTTCCAACATTTTTCGGATTTATTCTTAAACATTCTTGCTATTTTCGTCGGGGGCAGGTGCCACCTGTAAAAGATCTTATACAAATTTTCTTTATATGCTGTTGACATTGTCATTTTGTAATTTTGAGACCACAATTTTTGCCATTTCTCTAAATCAATCCCATATCCAGAATTTTCCCCCCAAGCAATCATCATTTCTTTAACTTGCTCTTCTTCTAGCTTAACCTCTAATAAATATCCATATAGTTTTTTAATCACTTTTTCACCAGTACCTGTCAAAATTTTATCTGTCAGTCAATTTATCATAAAAGCCTTCTGTTTTAAGATCTTTGTCATATCTAGAATGTATTTGCACATATGAAAACCAATTCATCCTTATACCTTGTTCTTCTAGTTCTTGCATAGATTTAAGTTCACCCTTTCTATTCAATATTTCACCATATCTAACTGTTTGTTCCTTTTTATATATTATTGGATATGAAAATGCTTCAATAGTTGATAACCAGACTGGAATTTTTAAATAATGTTGCCTTTTAATCTTCTCCCAGTTTAAAAACAAATCCTCTCATATATAATGTCTTCTGAAATACCCCTGTGTTTTACTTCCCTTGTACCATAGAAGGCGTGCCATCCCAAAAACAAATCATGTCCTTCTAATGTCAATAATCTAGTATTTCTTAGCGTTATCCATTCCTTAACCAACATCAAGTTTGTAGCCTGATAGTATAACTCCCAATTAGGCAGGCCAAATCCTTCTCTTGTTCTAGCATTTTGCAACAGTTTTAATTTTATTCTCGCTTACTTTCCCTGCCAAATATACTTCAACACTATTTTATTTAAATCTTCAAAATAATCTTTCCCTAACCTAATTGGAATTATCTGGAACAAGTATAAAATTCTAGGTAATATATTCATCTTAATTGTTGATATTCTCCCTATTAGTGATAGTTGTAAATTTTCCCATTTTGCCAGATCTGTCACAATCTGTTGTTTGAGTTTATCATAATTATTCTCTTTAAGTGTACTGCATCTTGCTGTCAAATGTATCCCCAAATACTTAACCTCATTTCTGCCCTGGATCTTCAAAACTTTCGCCAATTCTTCCTTTTGTCTTGCAAACATATTCTTTATCAAAATCTTCATTTTATCTTTATTTATTTTCAAACTTGCTACTTTTCCATATTCCTCTATCTTTTCTATCAATTTAAGTGCTGTTTCTAATGGCTCCTCCATCTGCAAATGCTTGTAAATTATATTCTTCCTTTTTAATTTTCATGCCTTTTATATCTTTTCCTTCTCTAATATTTCTATTTAACACTTCTAATGTTAACACAAACAACAGAGGTGACAGTGGGCAACCTTGTCTTGTCCCTTTCCTTATATCAATAGAATCTGTCAGTTCCCCCTCTATCATTACTGTTTGTTTATAATATATAGTTTCTATGGCTTGAGTGAATTTCTTACCAAAGCCCATCTCTTCCAGCTGTAATAACATAAATTTCCAGTTCATGTTGTCAAAGGCTTTCTGTGCATCTAAAAATATCAAAGCCATTTGTTTTTCAGGATGTGCCTCAAAGTATTCCAAAGTGTCCAGAATGTTATCTTTATCTTTATCTTCATGTTATCTTTAATTTGTCTCTTTGGAGAAACCCATTTTGATCCGGATGAATAAAGTTATTTAAATATCTTTTAAGTCTTTCTGCCAATATTGAAGTGAAGATTTTATAGTCTGAATTTAGCAGGGAAATAGGTCTATAGTTCTTAATTTGTTGTGGGTCGGTGTCCTCCTTTGGCACAAGTGTGATATATGCTTCTGGCCATGATTTGGGTATCCTCCTCTTTAGCATAACTTCATTCATAACTTCTAACAATGGAAGATTCAACGATTCCTGTAATGTCTTATAAAATTCCACTGGCAGTCCATCCGGATCTGGTGCCTTTCCATTATTTTGTTTTTAAGTGCTTCACTCCATCATTGTTATATTCCCTTCTAGCATCATTTCAGTATCTCTAGATATCTGGGGTAGATTCGCTTTCTGCAGGTATTGTTTAACTCTTTCTTCCTCTATGTTCCCTTGCTCATACAGTTTTCCACAGTAGTCTTGTATAATTTTTTTCTTCTCTTTATTTCCGTAGCAAATTTGCCCTTGATCGTCTATTAGTTGCATTATTTTTCTTGATTCTCTCTCTTTTTTCAATTTGTATGCTAACCTGGTTTATTTGCATCTTCTAGGTAGTTCTGTTTAGCACCTCTAATTCTTTGTGCTAGTTCCTCCTTTTCTATTAGCTCCATTTTATGTTTAATTATGTCCATTTTTATTTTAATTGTGTCCTTTTTTTGTGGAAGTTTCTGTAACTCTTTTTCAAGTCTCTTGTAATCATCCTCTAATGTTTTAAAACATTGTCTTTTCTTAGTATTTCTTTTCCTTGTATAGTCTATTATCAAGCCTCTGGTGTAAGCCTTCATTGTGTCCCAAAGGTTCTGCATTGATGTGTCCTCTTTTCTGTTTTCTTCAAAGAAAAAAGCCAATTCTTTCTCCATTTTTTGTGCGAAGTCCTTTTCTTTTAATATAGTATTGTTTAAAGTCCATCTAGATCTTCTCCTTTGTCCTTTCCAGAGGTGGTATTCAGCAGGTTCTGACCAGTTCTGGAGAACCGGTAGCGGAAATTTTGAGTAGTTCAGAAAATTGGCAAAATTCTGACTGGAGATTTTATAGTATCCTTCCCCTGCTATGTCCACTGAGCCATGCCCACAGAACCGGTAGTAAAAAAAAATGAATCCCACCACTGGTCCTTTCCATTTAATTGTCATTGGATTGTGGTCTGCCCAAGTACTTGTTTCTATATCAATTTCCTGTATATTAAAAATCAATTCCGTTGACATCCATATCGTATCTATTCTAGACCATGATGAGTGTCTATTTGAGTAAAAAGTATATTATCTATTTTTAGTGTTTCTTTCTCTCCATGCATCTTTTAAATTTATTTCATCTGTCATTTTAAAAAAGGGTTTTGGAAGAGTCTTTCTACTTTGCTTTATTGTTTTCTGTGTTTTATAGTCCAATTTCTCATCTACCATTCCATTAAAATCTCCCATCATGCAAATATTAACATAGTCCAATTCAATTATTTTCATGTGTAATTTTCTATATAATTCTTCATGGTTATCATTTGGAGCGTAAATTGCTATTAAGAGTATTTTCATATTATTGTCCATTATTTCCACCATCAAGATTCTTCCATCATCATCTGCATAAATTTGTTCTGCTGGAAAAATTTGTTCTGTGTCTCTAATATATAAAACCATTCCTCTTTTCTTATATCGTGTCAACACAGTAAATATTTTCCCTAATTTTGGCTGTATCGATATTTGTTCATGTTGCTTTTTAATATGCACTTCTTGTAGGCAGATTATATCAAATTTTAGTTTCTCTAATTTATGAAATGTTTTCCTTCTTTTAACAGCTGAATTAAGTCCATTTATATTAATTGTAATCATTTTTTTCTCTTCCATATTTATATTTTATAAGAAGGGTTTACTGCTCTGGTAGATCTCAGTTCTCATTCTCTAGATTCCACATTGCCGCCTACTGCACCTTCTTCTTTTTCAGTTGCTGCTAGACATTCCTCTTGGAATTCAATTAATGACTCTTCTCTTCCTGTCTCCTCCTCTTTCCCTCTAAAATGTTCTACATAAAATAGTTCTGCTTTCTCAGTTGAATCTATTCTGTGTCTTTATTCTTGCCATGTAAACATGAGACCTTCTGGTATCAGCCATCTGTAGTTAACACCTTTCTTAAGTAATATTTTAGTCAGAAATTGATATTCTCTTCTCATCTTTCTCATTCTTCTCGGTACTTGTTTCAGAACCACAATTTCCTTGTCTTTGTATTTCGGTGTTTTCTCTCTTGCAATCTGTAGTATTTGCGTTTTGATTGCTTTCTTAGTAAATCTTATATGGACTTCTCTTGGTAGTTTATTTCTCATTGCATATCTTGTAAAAACTCAAAACTCCTTATCTATTCCATCCATCATCTTCTCTTTGGTTATCTCCAATGCTTCTGCCAGAATTTCTATCATTATTTCTGCCAAATTTTTTCCCTTTTCTTCTTCTATATTTTGAAATCTAAGATAAAATTCTGATCTGTCAATCTCCCATCTCAATGTTCTACTCGTGTCTCTTTCAACTACACTCAGTCTGCTATCAATATCTCCAATTTTCTTATCTCTTTGTTCATCTTTTTCTTCAATTTTTTGGAATCTATCTTCATATTGTGTAATCATTTGGTGTATGTTCACCACCTTCTCATCTGTTTTTTCTGTTTTCTGTTCAATATTCTCTATTCTTGATTGTATTTTTTTGAATTCCTTGCCAAATCATCTGCAATGTCACCTCCTTGTCTTTCTCTCGTTCCTTTTCCTGCTGCAGCATCATCTGTATTGATCGTTGTCCTCCAGATGGTGAAGAAGAGGAAGTTGGTATTGAAGAGCCAGTTGCCATTACCTTTCTACTCATTTCCAAACAATTGCTGATCTGTGCAATAGTTGAAGGATCTCAAACAATACAACATCTTCAGGTTCTTCTATACCTTAATCCACTTATATGGAGGGCAAATATAATCCCAAATAATAATGAAGAAATCTTCAGGCTCTTGTATATCTTAATCCAATTAGTTCCAGTTGTTTAAAAAAGAAAAAAATTACAGGTCAGTCACAATAAAAAGTAAAAATAAATGTCTTCAGGTTCTTCTATACCTTAATCCAATTAAGTGGAATGAGATAAACCAAATATTACAATTAACAATCTCCAGCAGAAAAAAAAAAGAGAAAAATATGTCTGTCTATGCGTAAAAATAATATTTCCAAAGAAAAGGAAAAAAGAAATGCACCTTCTTTAAAAAAAAAAAAAAAAAGGAAACACAGGCTTCTCCTCCAAAAGACCACAGTCCAGCTAAAAATAACTAAGTGAGGGGGAAAGTAGGGAGGTAACACCAAAAAGAAAAAAAAGACAAGCTTTCTGTCAAAGAGAAAACACTGCCACTATATAATATCCAAAACTCTTTTGATGAATTCCAAACAAAATTTACAGTTCTCTTTCCAAGGTCACTGCAATCTTCTTTCTTTCAACTCCAAGCTTTCTTTCAACTCCAGATTCCAGCCACTGATAGTATCCCAGAGGAGCACATGTATAAACAATCTTCCATGCTCATCCCACTATCTTATGAATAAACAGGCTCAGAGTCCTTGAAATGTAACACCAGCTCTTACTTTTCTCAAAGTTATCAAACATTCAAACAAGAAAAAGAAAACAATGTTTCCAAGCCTCTGTGTGGCAGTGTTACTTATTATCATCTACTTTCACTTCCCTCATATTCAAAACAAAAGCAGGAGAAAAAAAAGAAATTAAGAAGTACAAGTAAAACTGTACAATAAGGCATTGAAAAAAGAAAAAAGAAGAAAGTCTTACACACAAGAAAAAAAGATTAAGTAATTATATAAAGAAAACAAAACAAAACAGTCCAGTTTAAAATTAAAAGGCGTTTGTAAAAAAAATCCAGCAATAAAAAGGATTAAAAAAAACCACTAAGTTTGACTCAGGTTTAATCTTGCCACTTAACTTCTTCTGTTTTAACTTTTCTTTTAGTCTTTTAGGGTGTTCTCTCAAGTAATGATGATTAAAAATTATCTCACCAAACCGACACACTCTCCAGCTTTCTTCTGTTCAGATGTATCATTCGTAAGATTTACTTACAAACAAGTTACTTTCCAAGAGGCTGTCCATAAGTCTATTTTATTCATAAGTCCAACCATGTAAAAAAAGCACAATAATGTAAAACAAATGCACAAAAACAAGCCTACATGATGGCGTAGGCTTATCCTGCAGAGTAGAAAATGGCTTATGTTCAGCTTCCCAATGTGCAACAATGGAGCTCAATTATATGTATCTGCATGCTGTAAACCCTTTCTTGCTTTCTCTTGACTTCTGGGACCTTATAAGTTGGAACTGCAGGACAGGTTTGTTTGTATCAGTGAAAGTTCATAACTTGAAAGTTCATAAATACAGGACTGGTATACTAAAACATTGTATATTACAGTAATAGATTTTTTAATATTATTATTAAAATAATATTATTTTATAATATTATAGTACAAGAAAAGGCTGAGGGACAAAAATATTACAAGATGGTATTGTAGCAATTGTTTATGATCATTGGTGATTTGCTATCATGTATTTTCTGCACAATTGTAATTTTTCCCCTTCTTTACATTGTTTTCTCCTCCTCCATGAATGTCTTACTACAATACTTTATGACCATATTGTCATGCAGTTGTGCATGAATGTATTTATGTGTATGCGTGTTTATGTATACACACACACACACACACACACACCATATATTTGAGGAAATGTTAACATTTGTCTTTGCCTGAATTAGTCTCTACAATTTTCTTGACAAGGTTTTTCAAAACTATTGTTCTGACCCAGCCTTTGCAAGCTATTAGAAACCATTTACTCATGAGTAAAACAAACCCCTTTTTAAAACAGGGCAGGAACAGTCATTATTCACATAGAATGACAAAACCAAAAATAATTAGTCACAAATGAGTCTTTTCCCCTTCTGAAAAGGGCACGATCAGTCTCTGTTCACATGAGAACTCAAGATAAAAAGTCCTTCAATGATTAAGCCAAGCAGAAACAGTCCCTGTTCACCCCATCTGAGGCAAATTCACTACCTGTTATTTCCCAGCAAGGAGACTCAGTTTGCATCTCAAATACAGAGCAATTAGTCCTGGCAAACCTGGTTCTGGCAAAAGAATCTGACTTGATTGATGCACACTGGAAAATGAATAGTTGTCTGTGACAACAGGCCAGTCCCAAATCCCTACTATTTATTTCCCAGCCAGGGAGGGGCTGGCTAACGACTACGACTTCTTTTTCCTGAGAGCTGGCTTGTTGCCTTCCATTGCTCTCCTCTCCTCTCTACGCATATGCGCATCTGGGATGGACCCCATCTGTTCCTCCCTGTCACTCAGCTCAGGCCCCAAGGACAGCTGCCTCTCCACCTGCGGGAGGACAAAAGGCCCCAGCTCTGCACCTGCCTCTGATTCTGCTTCGTCATCAGAGTCTTCCAAAGACTCTGAAGCTGGCCCAGAGTCCCCCTCCCCCCCTCCTCCTCTGACTTTGCTGCTAGCTCTGCTGGCAGCCGATGGGCTACAACAAGTGTTTTCCCCTTGTCTTCTTCTTAGAGCTGAGAGTGACTGGCCCAAAATTATCTAACTAGCTTTGTGCCTAATGTGGGACTGGAATTCAGGTCTTCTAGTTTCTAGACTGGTGCCTTAATTATTACACAAGTCCAGTTCTCTCCCTATGCAAGGAGTAGCAATAGATATAGTGCAATGGTTCTGAGATCACATCTGCCAATTCCTTCAGAATTCTTGGATGTTATCCATTAGGTCCTGGTGATTTGAATTCATCTAGAATGGACAGGTATTCTCTTACCATTTTCTTGCCTATTCTAATTAGTATTCGTAATCTGTCTTTTATGATTATGGTTTTGGTAGATTGGGCTATATTTTCTTTTTCCATGAAGACAATGCAAAGAATGAATTAAGCAGTTCTGGTTTCTCTCTACTACTTGTTACTTTCTTATCATTTTCTCCTGTAAGTGGACTGATTGTTTTCTTAACTTTTTATATGGTGAAAGAAACTTTATTATTATTGACGTTTAGTTTTGCTTCATTTTGTTCAGTTTTGCTTCATGTTCTCCTGTCTTCATCTTTGCAGGTTTCAGCTATATGTTGGTATTCTACCTTGGTTATGTGTTCCTCTTTCCATTTTCTGTACTTATCTTTTTTGTCTTTCAGTTTATCAAAGAGTTCTTTATGCAACCATGCTGGTTTCTTTTGGGATTTCCTGTTTTTCTTTTTCAGTGGTATTGTTCTGGACTGGGCTTTTATAACCATATATTTCAGAATTTCCAAAGCTTCTTGAGTTGTTTTGTCCTTTCATATTTTCATCAAAGAATCTTTCCCAAGTTCTCTCTGAGTTTGTTAAAATCAGGTCTTTTAAATTCTAAGACCTTTGTACAATTACGTTCTATTGCTTGTGTTTGCATTATTGAATTTCAATATGACATGGTCATTCTCACTAAAACTTCCTGTAATTTCAACTCTCTCTATCACTTCTTCTCTGTTAATAAGAATTAAGTCCAGTATAGCTGTCCTTCTAGTTCCCTCCTCCACCTTTTGGATGACAAAATTTAGCTGGATTGGTCAGGAGCCTGTTTGATCACTCACTTGATGCAGAATAAGCCTTCAAGTTGATGTCAGGATAATTAAAGTCCCCCATTTGTTAATTGGTTAGAAAAAGTTTGTCTATTTTTTTCTGCTTGGTTGGTTGGTCTATAGCAGGGGTTTGCAACTTAAACACTCAGAGAGCAATTTGGACCATTTCTCACAGGGAAAAAAAACCCACTGGGAGCCACAAAACCTGGATGGGCAAGGCCAACTCGATGTCACTCATTCCCACCCAGTCACATGACCCCCTAGCCACACCTACCCAGCCACAAAACCCTTCTCTCTCTCTCCCCCTCTCCCCTTCTTTATATCTTGATCTCCCCCCCTTCTCTGTATCTATGTGTCTCTCTCCCCCTCCCCCTCTCTATCTCCCACCCTTTCTCTCCCACTTCTCTCTGTATCTCTCTCCCTCCTCTCTGTATCTCTCTCCCTCTCTCCTCTCTCCCCCACCTCTGTATATCTCTGTGTGTCCCTCTCTGTATCACCTTCTCTCCCCTCTCCCTATCTTCCTCTCTCCCCCTTCTCTGTATCACTCTCCCCCTCTCTCTATATCTCTCTCCCTGTCTCTTCTCTCCCCCTCTCTATCTCTGTACCTCTGTGTCCCTCTCTCCCTATCTCTCCCCTCTCCTCTCTCTCCCCTCTCTTTGTATCTCTCTCTCTCCTTCTGTATCTCTCTCTCTGTATCTCTCTCCCTGTATCTCTCTCCCCCTCTCTCTGTATCTCTGTGTCTCTCTCCCCCTCTCTATCTTCCCCTCTCTCCCCCACTCTCTCTGTATCTCTCTCCCCCTCTTTCCTCTCTCTCCTCCTCTCTGTATCTCTCTCTGTGCATCTCTCTCCACCCCTCTCCCTATCTTCCCCTCTCTCCCACTCTTTCTTTGTATCTCTCTCCCTGGGTGGCCTACATGAAGAGCTCCCCAAAATGGCCTCTGCAGCCTGTGGGGTACCACCACATGACTCCCCTAGAGTACGCAGCCCCATTGAGCAGCCAGCTCATATTGCTGGGTGTGGAAGGGAAGGAACTCTGTGCTGACTGGCCACTTCAGCCACCCCCTCTACACCCAGTTGAGCACTTGGGCAATGACATGGTCCTTGGCAGAGTGTGAAGTGATCTCAGACACCGCAATTGGACCGGATGGCAGTCTTCAATTAATAAAACAGATAATGCTGGAGCCAAATCCTCCACAATAGTCAGGAGCGGGCATTGGCTGAGTGCGTCGGTGTGGCTAAGTGTCTTACCCAGGCGGTAGTTGTATGCAGCTAAGAACATAGTCCAGCACTGCATGCGAGGGGACAAAACTGATTGTCAAGCATCCAGAAAGTATCCATGATATCAATCACTCCGAGACGTTATCTCTCCAATTGATTTATTAGGAACAGATCTGGCAGGTTCAAAAGCAATTTCCCAAGTGAAAGCTTTTTTGCACGTTACACAGAATCCACCTTCTCTCCTCCCACTTCTACACTTTATAAATCATGAGAACCAATTAATTGCAACTGAAAATTCTTAAAACTACACAGAGAATAACCTTGAACTTTTCAACTCCTCTAACTTCCTAAAAAAAATATGTGGCAGCTGAATTTTAAAGCTGACAGGTGTCCCCCCTTAAAAACTGCTCCTCCTAAAAGAAAATAAAAAAACACACATATAGGGGTTAATATATTGTCCTTAACCCCCCCCTCCCCCCCGAGGACCCTTTGGTTTGTGAGGAAAATCCTCATGGTATTGGTTAACCAATTGACCAGCATGAACATCCCAACTCTTTACCCAACTAGCATCTGAGAGGGGGTATCCTTTCCATAAGACCAAATATTGCAATCAGCCACAGTGTAATCGAGAATCGAGAATTTTTTGAATCTCATAATGTGTTTCCCCATGTACCGTCAATGGTTTAGGGGGAGCGAGTGGTAGTGGTCTTATCATTGATGTAGTAGCTGGTTTTAGTAAACTACAATGGAACACTGGATTAATTTTCCCCAATAGTCGAGGAAGACATAATTGGACAGTGACCGGATTATCTTTGAAATTGGGAACGGACCCAAGAATTTTGGACCCAGCTTCTTACTGGGCAGTTTCAACCTAAGATACTTGGTCGACAAATATACTTTGTCCCCTACTTTAAAAGGCGGTTGAAGGGATCTATGTTTATCCACCTGATTTTTAAAAAATTTTGCAGCTTAGTTCAAAGTTTTTTTTGTATCTTCCCACCCTTTCTTTCATGAGTTCATCCATTCTGTCAGGGACATGGATGAGGGAGGTTGTCTAGGTAACTCTGGCATCGGGACAAAATCCATTCCAGTGTTGATTTGGAATGGAGTCAATCCCGTGCTTCTATGTACTGCATTATTGTAAGCAACCTCTGCAAAAGGTTGCAGCCCAATTTTCTTGTTGATAATTTACATAGCATCTAATGTATTGTTCAATCATGGTGTTAGCCCTCTCCGCTGCTCCGTTACAAGCAGGATGGAAAGCTGAGGATAACCCTTGAGAGGAGCCAATGGATTTCAGAAATTCCCTCCAAAATTTTGCGGTAAATTGTACCCCTCTGTCTGATATTACTCTGTGAGGTACACCATGTAATCTATAGCTATGTTTCACGAACAGCTTTGCAAGTTTTTTAGCAGATGGAAGCCCTTTGCAGGCTATAAAATGGGCCTGTTTAGAGAATAAGTCAATTATAGTCCAAATGACTGTATTCCCTTCACTCTTAGGTAATTCAACAATAAAGTCCATTGTGATTTCTTCCCAAGGTTGGGTTGGTTCAGCAACTTGCTGCAGGAGGCCAGGGGGCTTTCTAGTTCTGTGTTTCATCGTGGCACAAATTGAACAACTTTTTACATAGTCCTCGACATCAGGTTTTATTTTTGGCCACCAGAACTGTCTTCTTAGTAAATGTAGGGTTTTTAGGAATCTGAAGTGGCCTCCCAGCCATGAGTCGTGGCTACGCTTTAGTACCAGTAGTCTTAGGGTTGTGGGTACATAAAGCTTAGTCCCTTTTCCAAGCTAGCCCATCATTCATTGTCAACTCAGTTTGATGGTCCAGGAAGCAAGGATCGGTCAATAGGGCCATTTTCAATTCCGCAGTCAGCTTATCTTCCAGGCGTTTGGGGTTGTGGTTAGTGTGGGTTCTAGTGGTTACTTGGCCGGACAATTGAGCATCTGAAATTAAGGCTTGTACTATTTCCTCTCGGTGGCTGTCAAACTGAGGTTTTCTGGACAGAGCATCCGCCAGTACGTTTTTCCCTCCAGGGATATATTTAATGTTGAAATTGAATCACTTGAAATATTGGGACCAGCAGACTTGTTTGGACGATAATCTCCTAGGGGTCTTTAGAGCCTCGAGGTTCTTATGATCAGTCCATACCTCAAAGGCCTCTGGTGGCCCTTCTAGAAAATGCCTCCAAGTCAATAAAGCCCATCGTACAGCGAATGTTTCTTTCTCCCAGACTGCCCACCTTCGCTCTGCGTCTGTCAGCTTTTTGGACACATAAGTGCAAGGCATCAGTCAGCCTTGAGAGTCTTTGCAGCAAAATGGCTGCCACCGCTACATCACTTGCATCTGTTTGGACAATAAAAGGCTTGGTCGCATCTGGGTGCTTGAGGATGGGCTCCATTGCAAAGAGGCGTTTTAATGTCTTGAAAGCTTTCTGACAGTCCATAGTCCAAGCCAGGGGTTGACTGGGCTTTGGTTTGGTGGATGACGTGTCCATTTTTAATAGCTCTGTCAACGGGAGGGCAACTTCAGCAAAGGACAGAATGAATTGTCTATAGAAGTTGGCAAACCCCAAGAAACTTTGAAGTTGTTTTCAGGTTCTGGGGGGTTGCCAGTCTAGCACCGCTTTCACCTTTCTGGGGTCCATTTAAATCCCCAGGTTGGATATTCGGTAGCCTAGGTAGTCTAGCAACTCTTTGTAGAATTAGCATTTTGAGAGTTTCACATATAATTTGGAGGCTAGAAGTTTTTCTAGAACCTGTCAGACCAATTGAACATGTTCTTCCATGGTTTCGCTGAAGATAAGGATGTAATCCAGATACACGAGGACCCCCCAGTAAAGATGCAGGTGTAGCACCTCATTGAGGAGCTGCATAAACACTGCAGGAGCCCCCTGAAGTCCGAAAGGCATGACTTTGAATTGGAAGCTACCCAGAGGGCAGTTAAAAGCAGTTTTCCACTCATCTCCCTCTTTGATGCGGACCCGGTAGTAAGCTTCCCTGAGATCTAGCTTGGTGAATAATTTGCCCTTCGACAGGTGGTTCAATAAGTCCTTCATAAGAGGGAGAGGATACATGTTTTTGATGCATACTGCGTTCACACCTCTAAAGTCAACACATAATCTCAATCCTCCATCTTTCTTCTCCTTGAACAACATGGTGACAACTAATCTTGATTTGGCAGGCTCAATAAAACCTTGTTCCAAATTGCTGTCGATGTATTTCCTTAATTCAGCCATTTCAGCAGGCGACATGGAATACATCTTTGGTTTTGGTAATTTCACCCTGGGCTCTAATTCTATGGCGCAATCAGTGGCTCAATGGGGAGGTAAAACATTACACTCTTCTTCACTGAATACTTTAGCCAAATCTTTGTATTGGTCAGGTACCTGGTGGTTATCTGGGAGAAGGTGGGATGCCATGGATACTGGCTCAGGCTCTGGGTTCGAGCTGACTGGTGGCTTTGTAGTGGGTGGAAGAGGGGGCAATGGGCCCGGTCCAATAAGGATTTTTCTGAATCCATCCTCCCATTTGATCGTCGGGGCCATTTGTCTAACCAAGCAAGTCCCAGTATTATTGATTCTGACATCTTGGGGGCCACTATGAAGCGTATGAATTCGCGATGGGACCCTAATTCCATCTTGATTAATTCTGTCAATTGAGTGCTGGGCCCCCGTATTAAGGTTCCATCCACTTGCTCAAATCTGATTGGGTGTTTTAGCAGGTTAGTCTTTATGTCCAATTGTTCAATGATGGGGAGTCCGATAAGACATCTGGAACACCCAGTATCAATGACAGCTTCTAGCTCCCCAGCCTTCCCCGTGTTTGGCACCACTAACTTGACTTTGACTGTAAAAGGTATGATGGGATCACTCATCATTGGATCATCTTCGCAGGTCGGGTTTTCGGGGACGTGGTGCCAGTCTGGTTGTCCGTTGCTCCCATCTGCGCAGAGGGGGCTTTCCCAGCTGTGTTGGTTAAACTGGCCCTGCTCGGAGGTCTTCTTTTATTCTTCTGACCTCTAACAGCTGTACTAGACTTCAACTGTGGTGCTTGTGGTACAGGAGCAGGGACTAGACAGTCTGCTGCCCTATGACCGGCTTGACCACATCGGTAACATTTCAGCATCCTGATGGGTCGGGTACGAGCAGGTTCGGCTGGTCCGGTTGGCGGTCTCCTCGCCACAATTCTCTTAGTTGGGGCTGCCGGAAGGGGTTTCCTGTGTGGGTTGATGCTGCGATCTAAGCTGAGGGAGGCGGTATACCACGACTGTAAGGTCTCTGGGATTCCCCTAATTTCACAGGCCTTCTTTACTTCTGGATCAATGGCTTTTTTTAAAATAGTGTAAAGTCATTCTTTCAGGCCAATCCATGAGATGGCTTGCGACCCTTCTACAGTCCCAAATGAATTCTGACAATGGTCACTTGCCTTGCCTCATTTCCATTAACTTCTCTTCATTCTCTGCTACCCTGTCTGGATTTTCAAATTTGATTCTTAATAAATGAATAATCCGTTTACATCGTGTAATTCAGGGGCTTGTTCGTTGTGTAGTTGGGCCACCCAGTCTGAAGCATCCCCTTCATTCATCCCATTAGTTATGGCCATAATCAAATCGCGCTCTGTGGCATATTGATCTCTAAATTGTTCTGTATGGGATCGGATTTGAGTGAGGAAGTAATTGAAATGTTTGTGGAGGCCATCGAATACGGCCTCAAAGGGTATTCGGTCTGGCCTGGGTCATGGTTGCAGAGGTGGCACTTGCCAGGCCCCTGCAGGTTGTATTGGATTGGAAGGAACAGGCCGGGTGGCATACGTAGGCTGGGTAGGCCCCCTGAACCCTGGCTGGGTGGTGCTTCTCTGGAATAGGGGTCCCTGTGGCCTCGCCTCCGGTTGGGGCTGCAATTGTGGTTGCCAAGAGGAAGATGGGTGTGGCCTGGTTCCCTGGTTGGGTGGAGGGGGTGTGGCTGCTGTCTGCTGTCTGGGCAACCCCTCCTTCAGACCAGGGCTGTGTTAGTGCTGGCTGCCCTTGGCATTGAATCCACCCCTGGCCTGGATAAAATCCCCACCCTGGAGGGATACTCTCTGCAGGGGGAAAAATTCCTTCTGGAAAATGAGGGGACTGCCTCTGAGGCTGCAACATACCTCTGTTAGTTGATGCTTCTTTCTGGCTTCCTCCAACTGGCATCTGTTGATGTAAATCTGCCCTTGATGGACTTCCAGGAATAATCTGGGGGCTGTCTTCTTGAGAGAATTCCGACCCTAACTGCCTCTCTTCCCTCCAATCTGACAGAATGGCCATATGCCTGGGGCTAGAGAAAGATTTCTCTTCAGACAGCTGGGTTACCTCTGGGTTATAACAACTTCTTGAGTTGAAATGCTTCGGTATAGCTCCCAAATCTCTTCCTCCTACTGCCACCCTGAAAGCATCCATCATCTCGACTTCTGGTTGTAAGGCTTCAGCGGTGGCAAGAATCCGCGACTCTGTGGGTCCCTGCTGCGCTTGCCACTGGAGTACCCCTGATCCAATTGGATTTGGGGGTTGTCGTTACCCCGGAGGGGTAACGGAAGATAGAGGAGATCCGGGCAGGGGTCTGGGGACATCGCAACCCCTTTCCCCAGCCGGCTAGACTCCTTTTTCTGAAGGCGGTGGAGCGGCGGTCAGCAATGGCCGCCACAAAGAAATCTTCAACCGGCTAAGACTGTGCAGGAGGAAGAGTTTAAAAGAGAAAGTTTTTTGGCTGAATTGGGACATTAAGGTATATCTAAACACCCTGGAAACCTGACTTTTTGCACTATATATTGTTTCCAAAGGAGGCTGTCAAAGCGGCGAATGAAAGTGTTGAAAGGGAAAGTTCACTCTCCTTCCTTATGGAGATAGCAAACGGACATTGAAAAACCTGCTTTTACATAAAAGGTAAAAATTAAAAGCTCTTTGTTATAAGTGGGAAGGGAGAGGACAAAAAAAAAATCTATACTAAGACTTTGCTGGAGGAGTTGCTTGAAGATTATAAGACCAGAAATTAATTGTAATAAGGCTTTAAAATACATTTTGGGACTTTGTAACTGATACTGTCCCAGGAGGAGAAAGTGTAAAGGGAAGAAGATGAAACATTTTCTGTCTGTTTGGATTGCTTGATGACTTTGGGACTCTTGGAAACTACTCTAAGATTTAAAACATTTGGGTTGTTTTTAAAAAAAAAGAAGAAGAAGAAGAAGGAAAAGCTCTTATAATGGCATTATCTGTGGATGAATTAAAAATGGAATTTGAAAAATTAAAGGAAGAAGACCAAGAAGGCAAGGGCTCTTTGGGAGCTGTCTTTCACTTCTTAGAAATGGCGATTTCTACTTACCACCAAATACAACAACAAGAGGACTGGGAGGAAGAAGAAGAAGAAGAAGCCATCTTTAATGGACTAATTAAGAAAGAATAGAGGAAGAGGGGAAGGAAAATGGAGAATTTAAGAGTTAAAAAAACAACCAAGAAAGAGAAAAATAAGGTGAAAAATCGATACAATGTCAGAAAGCAACAGAAAAGAGGGATACAACAGAGAGAGGAAGCTAAAAAGGCAGAGGTTAGGAGATGGGGGGGGCAAAAAAGCTAGATTGGATAAGAAAGGAAGGGAAAAGGGGGAAAAAAGCCACAAAGGCTTGAAACAAGATGGGAAAAAGCAGATTTTTTTCAGAGACAAAGGGTAAAGTACAATTTAAAAAAGATTCCGCAAAAGTACATAAGATAGTACTTGTATTTGAAATAGAAAATTGGAATATTATAAGATCTAACAAAATATTAAAATATTAAATGCTTAATAATGATAGATTTCAATATTTAATAAAACATTAAAGGGAATGTGTAAAATGTTTAATTATTTGCTATTCTTTTAATGTTATTATAAATTTATTGTTTCATTTTTTTGTTTTTTGTTTTTTTAAATAATGTATTAAGCAGAATTAGAATGGAAATTATATATTTAACTATATTATAAATTTATCATTTTCCTATTTTAAAATGTAACATGTAGAATGTACTAAGCAGAATCAGAATGGAAATTATGCATTATGTCAAGTGTTAAATTAAGGGGAAAGATAGAAAGGCATCATACTTCAACCAGTGATTACAGGGGAAATTTTCTGTTAAAGAGAAGAGATAAATAGATAATTGGAAAAGAATGGACAAAAGATACAAGTATAATGATTTAAATTAAGATGAAATAAACAAAATATAATTAAGAGAGTGAAAAGAGGGGAGAAGTTATATAGAAAATATAGAATGGTAAATAAGATAAGTAATGGTATATAAGGTGAGCATGAATTTGATTTTGGTCTGTAAAAAAGATGTAACCCGGGGCTAAGGCACTTTCCAAAAAGAAGTTTTATGTTTTATGTTTTGTATTTTGTGTGTTTATGTTTGATTGAGAATTAATAAAACCTTGATAGAAAGAAATATAATTGAATAAAAGTGAAGGGAGAAATAACGAGACATTCGGAAAAGATATATAGGTGTTTAAATGGAAATGTGATAATTTGGAATAATGTTTTATTTGCTCTGGCAAAACCTATAAGTAGCTTTTTTGTGTTTTACACAGAATCCACCTTCTCTCCTCCCACTTCTACACTTCATAAATCATGAGAATCAATTAACTGCAACTGAAAATTCTTAATACGACACACAGAATAACCTTGAACTTTTCAACTGCTCTAACTTCCTAAAAAATATATGTGGCAGCTGAATTTCAAAGCTGACACTGATGGCACTTGTGAGTTTTTTTGTTTTTTTTTTATGGTACTTGTGAGCAGGCTCAGTATTGGCTTTTGATTGGTCACAAGGCTGAATGGTTTGCCATAGAGGTATTCATGGAAGCATTTGACTCCTGCAACTGCAGCCAAAGCTTGCTTGTCCAGCTGGCTGTAGCATCATTCAGCCAATGATAGACTGGGGCCTCTTTTCCATCTGGGAATCAGTGGCTTAAAATGGCACCGACACTGAATAGAGAGGCATTGCAGGGAAGATTCTCTTTGTATTGCACCAGGATACTGTTTGAAGATAGTAGCTCCTTGACAGCAGAGAAGGCAGCAGTTCTTTTCGGCCCCAGGACCAAGACATCTTCTTGTCAAGCAAGCAGTGGAGAGGCTCAGCTATGGACACTTTGTGTGGCAAGAAGATGCTATAGAAATGTATGAATCCCAAAAACGTTTGGAGTTCAGTCTTGGTCTTGCATGTGGGAGCTTCCTGGATGGCTTGGACCTTTGCCTGTGTAGGGTGTAACCCAGAAGTATCTATAAGATAGCCAAGGAACTCTACCTGTGGAATAGCGATCTTGCACTTTTCTTTTTTAATTTTGAGGCCAACTTCCTGGAAACTGGTATCACTCGCAGATGGTTGAGGAGTTCGGCATTGTTGACTGCTGACACTAAGGCATTGTCGAAATAGGGGACAACACCTGGGATGCCTTGCAAGAGACATTCCATCAGGCTCTGGAAAAGTCCCGGTGCCATGCTCACCCCAAATTGCAGCTAGTGACATCTAAAAGTTCCTCGATGTGTTACAATCATCTGAGCCTCAGCTGTGGCATCATCAAGTAGTAGCTATTGGTAGGCTTAGGTCCAGTTTAACAAAGACCTTACCCTCACCCAGAGAGTGCAGCAGATGTTGGACCACTGGCACTGGGTATGCATTTTGCTGTAGTGCTTTATTTAATGTACATTTATAGTCTGCACAGATGCAGACAGAACCATCCAGCTTCACAGGGGTCACAGTTGGAGTCTCCCATTTTGCGTGGTTGACAGGTTCCAGGATTCCTTGGCTAATGAGCTTGTCGAGTTGCTCATTAACCTTTGAGCGCAAGGTGAACAGTACTTTTCGTGGCTTCATTGGATCGGAGTGACCTAGGGGTCAAGACTGAATGAAATGGGTGTGCCTGTATACCTGCCCAGGTTTCCATCAAAGACATCTGCAAAACCAGAGATTAAGGCCTTGATATCAGAGTCACTGATGGAGTTGATGCCAGTGATTTCCAGACCCAGGGAGGAGAACCAGTTCAGTCCTAGGAGACTTGGTAGGGAGCTGTCCACTATGAGTAGTCACAGTGGGCCGGAGAAGTCCCTGAAAGATACTCTAAAGGTGCCAGTTCTAACAACAGGAATGATGTTCCCCTGGTAGTCTTGGAAATGAATATGGTGGAAGTCCAACTGTCTTTTTGAGATTTTTGACACCAATCTCTTTTAGTGTAGTCAGGGGTGGGATTTTACTGGTTCTGACCAGTTCTATGGAGCCCCTTGTTAACTTTCTAAGCAGTTCAGAGAACCAGTAGTTAGAAGAAATCTCCTTTTGTTTTTTTCCACCCTTATTACATTCTTTGCAGTACGCCTAGACTTACTGTCTCTGAAGGAGGTATTTTTTTCTTGATACTTTTTAAAAGGGGAAGGGTTGTTTAAGCTTTTTACACTGCTGTTGGGAGGAAATACTCCCCTGGAAATACTTCTTCTTGGCTAGCTAGAAAGATTGACATTCAAACGTAAGTTTACATACCTTTTCTGAGTTTTGATCTAAAACTCGGTGCTTGGTGACATTTAATCCTGTGTTTATTGATGGGATAATTTTCAGAAGGAAAAAGATTAATCTCTGTTCCTGAAAATAAACTGGTTTGAGAAATCTGGCTAGTTCCTATGTCTATTTGTTCTGGTAATTGGTTTAATAAGCAACAGCTACTGTTGTGATTTAATTATTTGTGTTGTGTTTGAATTTTTTTCCTGCCTCATGGTTTCTTTTTCTATCTGGGGAGGGCATCTTCCTTCACTACTTTAGTGGTATCTGGCACAGTCCTTTTGGGATGTACTTTCAAGAGGCAGGATGCAAGCTTGGCACTGATTTTTTTTTACTGCCTTTCTGGGGGGCATGTGACCTTTCCTTAAATCTGGATGGTTTCCTTGGGATATCTTGTGAGGTGAGTGAGACCAGCTGGTATCTTTAAGTGGTGCAAATGGATCTAAGGATTGCTTTTCCTGGGTGTGCTCTTTCTGAAGAGCTTAAATGACCTGTCTGCTAAAAGGTTTTACTTTATGAGCAAGAGCTGCTGCTGATAGTTATCATTGCATTTTATCTATTTTAATCCCTCAAGGTGCTCTGGCACCCTGCCTGACTTGTAACTCCGGCTTGCAGTTATTTTTAATCTAATGATTGGTATTTAGGGCAGCTTTTTGCCAGCAAAGAAGCTTTTTGTATTTTTGTACAGGTAATCCTTGACTTACAACAGTTCATTTAGTGACCATTCAAAGTTACAAAGGCACTGAAAAAAGTGACATGACCATTTTTCACACTTATAACCGTTGCAGCATCTCCACTATCATGAGAAGCCAGATGAGGAGAAGCACCCCTTGATGTGAGTGATGTTGAATTGGCCACGTCCACCCAGTCACATGACCACCAAGATACACCCACCAACTAAGTCATGCCCACAGAACCGGTTGTTAAAAAATTTGAATCTCATCCTTGAGTGTACTCCAAGAGATGATGGTCATTGAAGATCCCATGTCCACTTCCATGCAGCAAGGGAACCCCTCAATCAGGATGGTGACACTGATCTTCTTGCAAGAGGAGAGGCTGGCTTGACTGATGACTGCTTCTGCCTTGCAGGTGTCACTGGAGACGGTGAAGCAGTCCTTTCCATGACTCTGTTGTCTTTTCTGTATTCTTTGGCGGCAACTTTCTGGGCTCACAGTGATAGCTGTCAGTTGGTTTGTGTGACAGACCCTGGCCAAATGTCCTTTCTTTTCACATCTTTGACAAATGGTGTTCTTGAACTTACACACCATTCGTGGGTGATTGCCGTCACAACCAACACATGTTAGTTGCCTTGTTTCTATGGCCACATTCCTCCCCTTGGAGGATTTGAGGCAATAGATGTCATCGTCCTCATCTGCTGATTCACAGTGGTTAGCATCTTCATTGTGCACAGTGACTGGTTTCCATGATGCTGGTAGGCTGTTTGATTTTTGAATCTTGGCCATTGACTGGTTGGACATCTCAGCTATTTGTGCCTCATTGAGCGCTATCTGCAGGGTAAGGTCTGTTTTTGCAAGGAGGCGCCACTGTAGCTTGACATCCCTCACACCACAGACCACTCTGTCCAAGAGAGTGTCATCTAAGTCCCTGAACTCACAATAGAGGGCTGCCTTTTGAAAGGTGGCAATGTATTTGTTGATGGATTCACCTTCTGCAGCACATCCCACGGCGCAGAGTGAAGGCCAGTGGAGTGAGGAGAACCCTGGCTGTCTCAAAGATCTCTGGGCCACAGAAGTTTAGGAAAAGTACCCTTTCCCTGTTGTCAGTGATCTCAGCAAAGTCATTGGCTTCGAGGAAGCAGTCGAAGCAAGCAAGGTAGGAGTCCCATGTCTCAGAGGCTGGGTTGCATGGAGCAAAAGGCTGTAGTGCAGCCATTTTCCAAGAGATTGGTGTGAGCCCCCAGGCAATCTGGATTGAGGCATGTATGGTCAATGAAGTGGCAGCAACTGTGGATCAGCTCTGGTGATTCAGCTCTGAGTGGGCCAGCTCACAGTGATCAGCTGTTTGCAGCCTCAGTTTCCATTCGATTCCACCTTTGTTGCCAATGTTAAGTTCTGGATGAAGAATGGAGGTGAGGCCATAGTGATTTCTAACAGCTCATTCAATACTGCCTGTGACGCAACTGAACTCCCTGGCTGACACAGCTCCTTTTATAGGAAACTGATCAGCCAAACAACCAATCAGGAGAGATTATTTTCCAGCTCCAACAGAAGACCAGAATGAGAACTTCAACTGACAACTATACACTATATACAATTCATAACATCCACCATATAGGTTGATGAAGGAGGGGTGCAGAGTAAATTGGAAAGCAGTTTTCTCGATGTACTGGAAAGCAACTTTCTGGTTCATCCATACTTCTCTTGGATACAGTTTAAGCATTATTCCAGGAAACCACAAACTTGGATTCAGAAATTACTTGTTATCTAGGTAGAGCAGTACTGCACTATCCATTGTATCTTGGGCAACTTTAAAGATAGCTAAAACCACCGGCCCAGGCATCTGTATATATTTGCTAAACTCCACCCCACGCCACTTTCATGATTGATTGCTTGATCGCTGATAGTTTTTCCCACCGGTGGTTGACAAATAGCTGAGTCATCTGCCCTTAAATAGCCTTAAGTAATTCTGCATTGAAGTTGAAAGGACAAACATCAGTTGCAACCACATAAATAAAGCAGATTGAAATTCAGATTTTGGACAGCATAATAAGCTGGTTTACTTTCAGCTGACACAAATCCTGGAGGCACACACATGGCCCACATTTATACTAAGATTCCCACCCAGATAAGATCATGGCAGAGATTGCCTTGGCATGTGCATATCTCATCCCTGTTCTCTACCTCTACCAGTGGGAATAGCTGCAGCAACATTACATTGATAGTATTCTTTACACCAAGTTTAAGACAAGAGAAAATTAGAAAAAAAACCAGATTAAAGTAAAACCACAATATTGTACAATATTCATAGACTATTGCAAAAATAAGGGAAAGGTTTCCCATGTTCAGTCATATCTAATTCTAGGGTGCAGTGCCCATTTCTGTTTCTTGACCAAGGGAGCCAGTATTGTCCTAAGACATTTCTGTGGTCATCTGGTCAGCATGATCATATGCCAAAGTGCATGGAACCTTCCCACCAGGGTGGTACCTATTTTTCTATTCACATTTGCATGCTTTTGAACTGTTGGGTGGGCAGGAACTGGGGCAAGAATTGGAGCTCACCCTATCGTGTGGCACTCAGGTCTCGGAACCTGGCTGTCTGCTTTTCAACTGACAAGCTCAGTGTCTTTGACTGCTGAGCCACTGAAGGACAGATTGGGTTGTGTCCATTTTAACATAGCCTTGGCTGAATATTTGTAGCTGAAGGTCATTTAGAGCATAAGAGAACTCAGCATGATATTAGTCAAGGCCAAAAAAAAAAAAGCAGGGTGATTTTGCAGGCCTGCAAAGAAAACAGGGTTGGCTTTTTGCTGTGAATTGAAAAAGGAAGCAATCCCTTTTTTCAACATTGTATCCTCTGTGAATTGAAAAAAGGCTGAAGATTTTTGTGGTATTTTAAATAGTGACAGATACCTGGTGCCAGAATCTGGGGGACTGCTTTCTTCTATGAACTTTTAAATGAAACTGAAACAAAGCAAAGAAAAAGAACAATGAAGACCAGGGTACCATTGCCTTAACTTGTAGTTCTATATACTTGTAACAATAATGTTACAGAATAGGGAGAGCCTGAAAACAGAATGGAGTTTTTTTATTGCTAGGGATCTATGCAGCTATTCTATCTACTTCACCATGGATGAATGCAACAAAGCAATTGAATTCTTAAATATTGCAAGCTAATAGTACACCAGATTAGATCTCTCTCAGTTTAATTCACAGGACCCCAAAATGTTGGTTAAAGAACAGGCAGTCCTTACCTTATGATTGTAATTGAGCCTGCAATTTCAGTTGTAAGTCTGGATGGTCATAAAGCAGCTCTATCATTGATCATTCAGAAATGACAAGATAATTCAAGAAAGTCTACCAACCTATTATCATAGTTGAGTTCACATATGTTCACTATTTAAACTGGAATGTAAATATCTAAAAACATTACACAGATTTACAGATATAGATCAATAAGTCAGCCCTTTGAGGAAACCAAAATAATGAATGTGAATATTATTGTTATTGAAAGGTTACAGTAACAGAATCTCTAAGTCTGAATGCACCTCTCCACTCCCTGCTTTTATATTCAATAGAACTAGTGGTGGGGAATCTGGGATGCTTTCTGAAACTGTATTCCTGCTTTGGATTCAGATTTCTCTTACCTGAACATTGTCTTGGTTGCTTCTTTTTTCCTGTTCCTCAGGCTATTTTATAGCCTTTTTAAGACTGATAAAATCAATTATATATGCAAGAAAGTAAGTCAAGCCACAGGTTTGTGTGGGTAACATATACTAATCAAAGGGTAGCAGCCTATGTTGCTCCTTGCTCTTAAAAACTTGTACTCTTATCGGCAGAGTAAGGAGGGGGGTTAAAACTTAAAAGACATTCTAAATTTCAGTGCATCTGGGAAGTTGATAATTTCTTGGACAGAATAGCTGAAGGTAGTGAAGAAGCCACCAGAGAATGGGGTGGGGGGGGGTCCTTTGGCAGGGAACACATGGAAGAATGTAAACAATAAACTATGAGGATCTGGAGGCACTCAGGGCCAATAGATCTCAACAATCGGGATCATGTCAGCAAGGAACAGAGTGCTTGGCAAATGCTCTCTGGATTCTTTAGAACAGGGGTGTCAAACTCAAATTCATCGGGGGCCGCATCAGCAGTTTGGTCCCCATCAAAGGGCCGGTTGTATCTGTAGGTCTATGTGTCCACTCTTTATTATCATAAATTAATGTCACTGCATTCAATTATTACTGTTTTTTGTAATAATGTAAGTAATAACTAGCTCTGAAAGCAGAAACATAGTCAGAATAATGACAAGTAGATATTCAAATGTACAATTATTGTACAATGTATTGAAAAATGTTTTTTGGTAACAAACATTAATTTTTTTTAAACATACAAATATTGCCAAACACTGTTTATTAAACATATGGAAAACACAAGGCATTACCTTTTTTTTTAACTTTTATAGTGCCCAGCCATGTGCCCCTTTTAAAGTGCCCAGCCATGTGCCCCTTTTAAAGTGCCCAGCCATCTGCCCCTTTTATAGTGCCCAGCCATCTGCCCCCTCCATTTACTTTACTTACCTTTTACTTCTTTCTTTCTTTTACTTCTTTCTTCTTGCTCCTCTCCGCGGCGTCCGCGCGCTCCTCTGATCCCTGGAGATGTCGGGCGGACGTCACGTGATGACGCCACGTCCGACACCCAGGGAGCAGTGCGGGCAGGAAGAAGTCGGGCCAGGTCCCGGAAGGTAAGTAAATTTTTTTTTTTTAACTTGAGCCATTTTTAAAATGAATTTACTCCGTGCAGGCACGGAGTAAATTCATTGAAAAAAAAAAGGGGGAGGCTGCAAGGCTGGCGGCGGCACCGCGGGCCATCAGACGAGGTCTGGCGGGCCAGATTTGGCCCACGGGCCTTGTGTTTGACACCCCTGCTTTAGAAGGTTGTTAAAAAAAACAAAATAGGGAGAGGCTGGTGCAAAAATCCAGCACTGAATGTTCAGCCAAGGTTTGGGCCAACAAAATTCAGCATAAGGAGAGAAGCAGTAGGCCATGGTGAGGACTCCAAATTTTGTAGAAACATTACAACCAGCAGGTGAGGCCACTCAAAACCTTAGATATATATATCCATACTAATGGGAAACAAATAGAGAGAAGTAGAGAGCCTAATTCAAGATGACCAGTACAATGTTGATAGGCATCACTGAAATTTGGTGAGACTATTGGATGTAACACTGGAAGGCAATAACTTATTCAAATGGAACAGACCCAACTGAAAGGGTGGCATTGTTGCACTGCAAAAGGTATGTACACATAATGCTTTAGTAAAAAGAAAAGGAAAGAGAAGCAAACGTGACACCTCTGTCACTACTGGAGGATATGGATGAGGCCTTTCTGCATCAGATGAACAGACTTTCATGAAGACATGCAATAATGATGATTATCATGATGTCTGCTCTGAAGCTAATTCTGCCAAAAATCTATCTGCTGCAGTGGTTAAGTTGCGAGATGAAATTCATGAATTCTAGTCCTCTCTTAGGCGTGAAGTCTGGCTAAGTGATTTTGGGTCTCTCTCTCTCTCTCTCTCTCTCTCTCTTCCCCTCTCCCTCTCCCCTTCCCTCTCTCCCTCTCTCCCTACAACCCAACATAAATGCTTGTTGTGAGGACAATAGGAGGCAGGAACGTTTTGTTCATCGCCATGAATTGTACAAAATAAAGGCAAAATATAAATATAATAATGAATGAAGCAGACAATATATTACATTATATTATTACAATCTTAGATTTAAGATATTGACTGGAAAGGTATCACCTAGAACAGTGATGGTGAACCTTTTCAGCACCGAGGGACCAAACTGGAATGCGTACGCAAACACTGGTCTTTGGGTTTCCGAAATGTGCATGCGCACCAGCCACCTGGTCTTTGGGTTTCCGGCGCTCCAGCATGCGCGAAGACTAGCTGGCCAGCATACATGCACATGCCAGAAACTGGAACAGCAGCTGACAATGCCACACCTGCCACAGAGAGGGTTCTGCGTGCCACCTCTGGCACACATGCCATAGGTTCAACAACTTGACAAAGAAACTAAGGGAGGAAGGATGGGCATGATTGGAACATGTGGGGAGCTGGGAGCTCCTCACACATTTTGTTTGCAGCCTGAGAAAATCTTGCAACTTTAAAAGTTCTTTTCACAAAATAAAATGTTTGGATTTGTGGACAGTGGACAATAGACGGCCCAGGGAAGGAAAAATAGGGTTTTACTATGCTCCGTTTCGCGCCAAAACCTTAGAAATGAATTTGTTTCTTCTGTGCCTGTATGGATCTGTCAGTAAAATTATACTCTTGGTAAAAAAAAATGTCCCAGGAGTTTCTTTTGTTTTACATGCCAACAGGACCGTTGACAGTAGGACCAAAATCTATGAATTAAAACAACAAGGAAGCAAATCCAGGTTAGATATCAGGATAAACCATGGGGTGTACAAGCTATTAGCCAATGGCACAAGCATCTTTAAAACCCTTTTATATGTTAAAAAATCAAATTTTATTTTAGAAAAACACAAAATATCATTAAAATACCAAAATGCACTAGAATTACAAAATTATGAATTTTATTTTGTTTAACAGTTGTTAAACTTTATGAAAAAGATAGAAACCAGAAAAGGAGGAGAAAAAAAATTAAAATCTATCTTTGTATTAAACTACAATAAACTTACTATATATTAAACTTAGCCAATGCTTTAACAGTAAATACTGTATAATATTGTAGTATAATCAGACAAGACAGTATCCTCATCCTCATCCTCATCACCACATCCTAAAAGCATACTCCACAATTTTTGGTCCACAGCTACACTCTTTTGTAGCATCCTTCCATTTAAGGTTGATGTTTTTCAGATCTTTCTGAAATGTTTGGTGCCAGATTTTCTTTGGTCTTCCTCTTTTTCTCCAACTATCTGGCGGTATCCAACTGATTGCAGTTTTTGTTAGTTGTTGCTCATTCATGTAGATCAGGGCTGTCAAACTCACAGCCTGCGGGCTGGATGCGTCACGTGTTGGCCATGCTCCCACTGGTTTAGCAAATGGGAAAAATCCCAATACGTCACATGACGCTGCCATGATGTCATGGACTTGACACCTCTGATCTAGATGAAGGAATAGAAGGAGAATTCATCAAGTTTACACATGACACTAAGCTGGCAGAAATAGCCAATACGGGCTCAGAGATAGCCAATACAATGATAGGCTCAAAATCCATAAGGACCTCAACAAACTTGAACACTGGCCCTATCTAACAAAATGAAATTCAATGTAGAGAAAAGTAAGATTTTGCACTTAGTCAAGAAAAACCAACTGTATAGGTACAGACTAAGTCAAATTGGTTCAATGTCAGTAACTGTGAAAGGAATCTTGGAGTCCAGGTGGACAACCACTTAAATATGAGCCAACAGTATGCGGCAGCAGCCAAAAAAGCCAATCCAATCCTAGGCTGCATTCATAGGATAGAATCAAGATTACATGTACCACTTTATAAAGCCTTAGTATAGCCACTGTCAGATCTGACACACTTAGATGCTTAAGAAAGAAAGACCCTCAACTTCATTTGGTTGAAGAGATACGTTCTTTTACTAAATATTAGTGGTTGCAGCAAAAGCGAGGTTAGATCTGAGTATTCCTGTGCAAAAAGATTACAATTTTCCCCTTTCCCTTGGCCCTCCTCTCTTGACCAGTTCAACAGTGTTCAATAGGGCCCCAGTTTGACATTTTGGGAACCGCTTTGAGGTTTGGTGCTTCTTGAAGCAGTTTCACATTTCGTTCCCAAGCCAGCCATCCTTGGCAGCTGAATTATTCAGGTTTGACACCTCTGGTTGCTGTCAGCCTGGTTCCCCCTTTCATCCTCTTCTTCTCTCCAGCTCAAGCTTCCCCCAGATTCCTTCTCTCCTCCTTTTTGGTTTATGGCAAGATGCCAATGCAGAGAAGTGAAGTGAAGCAGCTGAAGATGGCAGATCTGACAGCCATGCTTGGAATACTGCATCCAGTTTTGGTCACCACATTATAAAAAAGATATTGAAACTTTGGAAAGAGTGCAGAGAAGAGCAACAAAGATGTTTAGGGGACTGGAAGCTAAAACATATGAAGAACAGATGGGTATGTTTAGTCTAGTGAAAAGAAAGACTAGGATAGATATGATAGCACTGTTCCAATATTTGAGGGGCTGTCAGAAAGGGGGCGGGCAAACTATTTTCCAAAACATCAGAAGGCAGATCAAGAATCACTGGATGGAAACAAATCAAGGAGTTAAGCAACCTAGAACTAAGGAGAAATTTCCTAATGGTGAGAATAACCAACCAGAGGAACAGCTTGTCTTCAGAAGTTGTGGGTGTCCCATCACTGGAGGCTTTCAAGAAGAGACTGGACAGCTATTTGTCTAAAATGGTATAGTCTCTCCTGCCCAAGCAGGGAATTGGACTACAGGTAGTCCTCAACTTACAACAGTGTCAGATCCGTGTATCTTCAATGGAAGAAGAAAAGGGGGGGGGAACTGATAAAGAAATCCTTCTTGATGTAACCTGAATATATTTAATCTCATATTGAATTTGTATAACCTACACATGATACAATAGAGGGATGAAACCCAGATGGCTGGAACCTATCATCTCTGGGAGAGACAGCCAGGGGATGAAGAGACCATAAACATTCCACAGTGAGTTGTGTCCTGGGAAGCCGTAGAAAAGATCGTTCTAAAAAGGGGGTGGGGGAATTAGGTATGCTCTGGGAAACTCTGAAAAAGATCGTTCTAAAAAGGGGGTGGGGGGAATTAACATGTTGACTCTTTGTTTTACTAAATACTCATCAAGATAAGGAGAGGGATTTTGGGAGGGCGGAGCTGGCGTCGCGACGATACGGCATGCTATCTTGGAGGTCTGAGATCATTGCTGATATCTTTGCTCCTGGATGATCCTATCGGATCTAAACCGTCCCGAATAGATGGTGAAAGTGAAGAGCTCATCCTGTTGATCCCAGGGACACCGCAAAGTCCCTGGTAGATCCAGGAAAAGCTCTTCTTGCCAGCGGCAAAGAGGCAGCCATTAAAGCTGCTGAAGTTGGGACAGCTCCAAAATGGAAGAGAACAGAAAGAGAGAGTGTGCTGGTTTGGTGAGAACTTTTTCTTTTTCTAAGATCTGAAAGGACACCCTAAGGAAAAGAAAGAATCTGTAAAAGTTTTGACAGAAGTGATTAAGCGGCGATTTTAAACAGGAATGTCAAAGTAATGTTTTTTTCTTCTCATTGCTGGATTTTCTATACGTGATCTTATATTTTGAAACTGGACTGGCTTTTTCTTTTTCATCTATTTTTTTTTCTCCTTTTTGATTTTGTAACTATTTTAGGCTAGAGACTCCCATTTAGTTATTTCTTTTTTAAAAATATCTTTTTCTTTTTTTTATTAATTCTTATTGCATTTTGCTTGGAAAAGGAGGGGGAAAGTGAAAGCAAAGAAACTTTGTAACACTGCCAACTAGAGGCTTGGAAATATTCTATTTCTCTTGTGACCAGACAAAGCTGAGAAAGAAAGAACTGAGACTTTTTTTCAAGGACATTGCTATAAGAACAAGATAGAGGGAAGAGCATGGGAGAGTATTATTGCAGGTGCTTTTCTGAGTTTCTATCAACAGCTGGAGACTGGTGCTGAAGGTTATAGAAAAAGAAAAGGTGATAAGTTTCTGGAGAAGAGTGTTATAACAAGAGCCTTGGATAACTAAACAAAGTGCAGTGTGTTTTCTTGATTTTTTCTAAGCTGTGCTACACCCCCCCCCCCAACAGTTTACTTTTTGAAATAGCTATTTGGACTTTTAGTTCTTTGGAACTTGTCTTTGCTTTTTTTTCTTTATGCTTGTCTTTGGAAGTTAATTTTTTACGTTTGTTTTTTATTTTAAAAGAAAAGTTTTAGTATTAATGATTCCCTTCCTTTTCTTTTTAAGGGAGTAGCCTTTTTTTTCTTTTTCTCTTTTTGATAGTCTGGTATTTTTGTTTTTCCATCTACCTCCAATACTGGTTTTTTTCTTCCTTTTTATCTTCCTGGCTTTTTTTTTCTTTTTCTCTTATGCAGTCTTTTATATTTGAGACCTCTTAATTGGATTAAGGTGTTGAAGAACCTGAAGAATTTTTCCTTTTTTAAAAGCTTTTTATTCTTCACTTTTCCATCTTTTTTAGGATTTTACAACTTTTTCTCCTTTGTGTATGTTTATGGTTTTTTCCTTCATTTTTGAATTTTCATTGTTATCTAATTAATCCATTGGATTAAGGTATACAAGAACCTGAAGAAATTCTTTTTCCTTTTTTTTTTATTATTATTATTATTTGGCTTCTTTTTTCCTACTATTTTTATTTGGAATCGCAATTGGTTACTTTACAATCGGATTAAGGTCTAGAAGAACCTGAAGATTTTGAATTGTTTGAAATGAGTAGGAAATTAACAGCTACTGGCTCTTCAACTTCTACTTCCTCCTCTCCACCATCTGGAGGACAACGTTTAATACAGACAATGTTAAGGCAAGAGAAAGAACAAGAACAAGAAAATGAAAAAGTGATCCTGCAGATGATTATGCAAGGAATTCAAAACATTCAAACAAGATCAGAGAATATTGAAAAGAGAATAGAGAACATCGAACAAAGAACAGAGAACATTGAACAAAGAACAGGGAAAACTGATGAAAAAGTCAAGAACATCCAACAAATGATGATGAAGTATGATGAGAGACTACTAAAAATTGAAGAAGATAAACAAAGAGATAAGAAGATTGGAAACATTGATACCAGATTAACTGTGGTTGAACAAGATAGAAGTGGTATGTTGAGATGGGAGATGGACAGATCAGAATTTTATCTCAGATTCCAAAACATAGAGGAAGAAAAAGGACAAAATCTAGCTGAGATAATGATAGAAATATTGGCTGAAGCTTTGGAAATAACGGAAGAGAAGATGATGGATGGAATAGATGAGGTTTATCGAGTCTTCACAAGATACGCAATGAGAAACAGCCTACCAAGAGAAGTTCACATCAGATTTACAAAGAAAGCCATTAAAACGCAAATATTGCAAGTGACAAGAGAGAAAACATTGAAATATAAAGCTAAGGAGATTGTGGTTTTGAAACAAGTACCCAGAAGAGTGAGAGAGATGAGAAGAGAATACCGATTCTTGGCCAAATTGCTACTTTAAAAAAGAGGTGAATTATAGATGGTTGATTCCAGAAGGTTTAATGTTCACATGGCAAGAACAGAGATACAGAATTGATTCAATTGAGAAAGTTGAATCATTTTATACAGAATTTTTCAGAGGGAAAGAGGAAGAGGCAGAAAAAGAAATTTCACTAATTGAATTCCAAGAGGACTGCCAAATGACGACTGAAAAAGGGGAAGGTGCAGTAGGTGGAAAGGAGGAAGCCAAAGGTCAACATGAACCAAGATCCACGAGAGCTGCCAATCCTAATTATAAAATATAACCATGGAAGAGAAAAAATTGATTAGAATTAATATAAATGGACTTAATTCAGCCATTAAAAGAAGGAAAACTTTCCATAAATTAGACAAATTAAAATTTGATATAATCTGCCTACAAGAAGTACATATTAAAAAGCAATATGAACAATTGTTGATATAGCCAAAACTAGGGAAAATATTTACCTCCTTGACACAATGCAAGAAAAGAGGAGTGGTTTTATATATTAAAGAGACTATTCCAGCGAAATTGATTTATACTGATGACGACGGAAGAATACTAATGGTGGAAATAATGGATAATAATACGAAAACACTCCTGATTGCAATCTATGCCCCAAATGATAAACAAGAAGAATTTTATAAAAAATTACATATCAAAATAATTGAACTGGACTATGCTAATATAGTTATGATGGGAGATTTTAATGGAATTGCAGACAATAAATTGGACTATACAGCACAGAAAACAATAAAGCAAAACAGAAAGACTCTCCCTAAATCTTTTTTTAATATGGTAGATGAAATAAACTTAAAAGATACATGGAGAGAAAGAAATGCTAAAATCAAACAATACACTTTCTACTCAAATAGACACTTATCATGGTCCAGAATAGATATGATATGGATGTCAGCAGAATTGTTAACTAATATCCAAGAAATAAATATTGAAACAAGTACTTGGGCAGATCACAATCCAGTGACAATTAAATGGAAAGGACAAAGAAGAAGATCTAAATAATACTATTTTAAAGGAAAAAGACTTCACACAGTGGATGGAGAAAGAACTGCCTTTTTTCTTTAGAGAAAACAAAAAAGAAGATACATCAATCCAGAATGTATGGGATACAATGAAGGCATATGCCAGAGGCTTGATAATAGACTATACAAGGAAAAGAAATACCATGAAAAGATTAGCCTCTAAGGCATTAGAGCAGTGATCCCCAACCTTTTCGACACCGCGGCCCGGTTCCGGCATCAGCTGGGCACCGCGGCCCGGTACCGGCGTCAACTGGCGCCGCCATCTTTTGACGAAAAAGTGCTTCCGGTGACATCACCGGAAGCACTTTTCGTCAAAAAGATGCGGCGCACGCTCCGGTGAGCTTTTGGGTAGAAATGGCTTTCTACCCGGAAAGCTCACGAAGCTACACCGCCATCTTTTTGATGAAAAAGTGCTTCGGTGAGCTTTTCCGGGTAGAAAGCTCACCGGAAGCACTTTTACCAAAAAGATGGCGGCGCCCAGCAACCAGCGGCCCGGTAAGGCTTGTTCCGCGGCCCGGTACCGGTCCGCGGACCGGCGGTTGGGGACCCCTGCATTAGAGGATGAGTATAAAGGACTTGACAAAGAGCTACAGAAAATGCCACAGAAAAAGGACATTAAGTTAAAAATGGATATAATTAAACATAAAATGGGTCTAATAGAAAAAGAAGAATTAGCACAGAAAATTAGAGGTGCTAAACAGAATTACTTTGAAGATGCAAATAAACCAGGTAGATGGTTAGCATATAAACTGAGAAAGGAGAAAGAGTCAAGGAAAATATTGCAATTAATAGATGATCAAGGCCAAGTTTGCTATGGTAGTAATGAGAAGAAGGAAATCATTCGAGACTATTATGGGAAACTATACATACAAGAGAATATTGATGAGGAAAGAGTCAAACAGTACCTACAGAATGCTGAATTACCCCAGATACCTAAAGAGATTGAAACAATGTTAGAAAGCAATATAACAATGATGGAGTTAACTGAAGCACTCAAGAAGCAAAATAATGGAAAGGCACCAGGCCCAGATGGACTTCCAGCAGAATTTTATAAAACATTACAAGAATCGTTGAATCTTCCATTGCTAGAAGTTATGAATGAAGTTATGTTAAAGAAGAGGATACCTAAATCATGGTCAGAAGCTTATATTACACTTGTTCCAAAAGAGGAGGCCGGTCCATTACAAATCAAGAACTATAGACCTATTTCCCTACTAAATGCAGATTATAAAATTTGTACTTCAATATTGGCAGAAAGACTTAAAAAATACTTAAATAATTTTATTCACCCTGATCAAAACGGATTTCTGCCAAAGAGACAAATTAAAGACAACATGAGAGTAATCTTGGACACTTTGGAATATTACGAGGCACATCCTGAAAAACAAATGGCTTTGATATTTCTAGATGCACAGAAGGCATTTGATAATGTGAATTGGCAATTCATATTGTTACTGCTGGAACAGATAGGCTTTGCTAGAAAATTTATTCAAGCAATAGAAGCTATATATCATAAGCAAACGGCAAAGGTAATGATAGAGGGAGAACTGACAGACTCTATTGATATAAGAAAAGGAACAAGACAAGGGTGCCCACTATCATCTTTGTTGTTTGTGTTAACTTTGGAAGTTCTAAATAGAAATATTAGAGAAGAAAAGAATATAAAAGGAATGAAAATTAAAAAGGAAGAATTTAAGTTGCAAGCATTTGCAGATGATCTCCTTTTTATTCTAGAAGACTCACTAGAAACAGCATCAAAATTGATAGAAAAGATAGAGGCATATGGAAAGGTGGCTGGTTTGAAAATAAATAAAGATAAGACAAAGATCTTGACAAAGAATATGCTATCAAGATAAAAGGAAGAACTGGCAGACTTATTGAAAATTCAGCTTACGAATAAGATCAAGTACTTGGGGATATACCTGACAGCAAGATGCAGTACACTAAAAGAAAATAATTATATCAAACTTAAGCAGCAGATAGCGCTAGATTTGGCGAAATGGGAAAATTTACAACTGTCATTAATAGGGAGAATATCAACAATCAAGATGAATATATTACCCAGAATTTTATATTTGTTTCAAACAATTCCAATTAGGCTTGGAAAAGACTATTTTGAAGATTTAAATAAAATTGTGTTGAAATTTATATGGCAAGGTATGAAAGCGAGAATAAAATTAAAACTTTTGCAAGATGCTAGAATAAGAGGAGGATTCGGTTTGCCTAATTGGGAGTTGTATTACCAAGCTACAAATTTGATGTGGGTTAAGGAATGGATAACATTAAGAAATACTAGATTGTTGACATTAGAAGGACATGATCTGTTGTTGGGGTGGCATGCTTTTTTATGGTATAAAGGAACTAAAACACGGGGGTACTTTAGAAGACATTATATATGGGAGTCTCTGTGGTTAAACTGGGAGAAGATTAAAAGACAATGTTATTTGAAAATTCCAGTCTGGCTATCGACTATTGAAGCATTTTCTTATCCTATAATATACAAAATGGAACAAACAGTTAGATATGGTGAAATATTGAATGAAAAGGATGAACTTAAATCTATCCAAAAACTAGAGGAACAAGGTATAAAGATGAATTGGTTTTCATATGCGCAAATACATTCAAGGTATGATAAAGATTTTAAAACAGAAGGTTTCTATGATAAACTGACTGATTTAGATAAGATTTTGACAGGTACTGATGAAAAGGTGATTAAAAAATTGTATGGATATTTATTAGAAATTAAACTAGAAGAAGAACGTTAAAGAAACTATGATTGCTTGGGGGAAGAATTTTGGATATGGGATTGATCTAGAGAAATGGCAAAAATTGTGGTCTCAAAATTATAAAATGACAATGTCAACAGCATATAAAGAAAATTTGTATAAGATGTTTTACAGGTGGCATTTTCCCCTGACAAGAATAGCAAGAATGTTCAAGAATAAATCTGAAAAATGTTGGAAATGTCATCAGACACCTGGCTCATATTACCATATGTGGTGGACTTGTGCGGATGCTAAAAAATATTGGACTAAAATCCACATGTGGTTGGAAAAAATGACAAAAAAGCATATAGACTTGAAACCAGAGATATTTTTATTGGGAATTTTACCTGAAATATATAGTAAAGATTTGAAATACCTGATTGTAAATGTATTAACAGCAGCTAGGATTGTATTTGCTAAAAACTGGAAAAATGAGAAAATACCATCACAGGAGGTAATTATTAAGAAAATATTGGAATGTGCTGAAATGAGCAGATTGACATTTGAAATTAGAGAACAGGATCATAAACAATTTTATAAAGTTTGGGATTTATTCTATCAATGGTTAGACAATAAAGTATAGTAACGAAATATGTAGACTTTTAGAAAATACTAAATATATAAAGATGTATTCTTTTCTTATATCTACAAAATGTTTTTAGGATAGATTTGGGATGATAATATGAATTGTCACAAAACAAATTAAGTAAAATATGATTATTTTCCAAAGCATGAATGAATAAAAGTATAGTCAAATGATTGATTAATAATGATACCAATGTATTTAATATTGGATTGAAAATATGAGATCATATACAATGTAATTGTAATTGAAGACTACGAAATGGAAGCACAAAACAATTTGTAAATCAACCGGCACACTGTATGTACATATATGGAAGATGGACTGATGTTTTTATGTTTTGTTTGTTTATGTTTGTTTTAAAAACCAATAAAAATTAAAAAAAAGAAATTAAAAAAAAGATAAGGGGAGGGATTTTAAACTCCCTTATCTCTGCATGTCTGAGAGACCTTAGACACTGCTTTAAATCCCTACATGAATTGTCTCATCTCAATAAAGGATTCCTTTTGATACGTTTGGTTTTCAGAAGTTCATTCTTGTTAATTGAATGGGAAAACTTCTGTAGCCTGACAGTTTGTTTAGTGATTGTTCGAAGTTACAACAGCATTGAAAAAAGTGACTTATGACCATTTTTCACTTATGACCATTACAGCATTCCCATTCATTTGGATGCAACTGTTTCATATTTATGACAGTTCTAGTTTCCCAGGGTAATATGATTCCCTTTTGCAACTTTTCAACAAGCAAAATCAATGGGGAAGCCAGATTCACTTAACACAACCTTGTTACTAACTTAACTGCAGTGGTTAACAAATGTGGCAAGAAAAGTTGTATAACGAGTCAAAATTCTCTTAATAAACTTCTCACTTGGCAACATAATTTTTGGGCTCAATCATGGTCATAAATTGAGGATTATTCGTAGATGATCTCCAAGATCCCTTCTAATTCTGTTATTCTATGTTCTATGTTCTAGTGCACAATGTTTTTGAATAATGTTTGAGAACTGCCTTACTACTAAATCCTGGAACAATCCCTGTTGTAGTAACATGCAATTGTGTGTTATTAAATTGGTTCAGCCACAACTGGACAATGATATTGTCCTAACAGATAGGAAGCAGCAGGTGAAGCTAGGCAGAATCACATCCAATACCTGTACAATCAGCACAGGAGTGTGCTTTCTCCACTTCTCTTCTCCCTATATACCAATGACTGCATCTCAAACAATCCATCTGTTAAAATATTGAAGTTTGCTGATGACACAAGAGTGACTGGTCTCATTCAAGACAACGACGAATCCGCATACAGACAGAAGGTTATACAACTTGCCTCGTGGTGTAACCAGAACAATCTGAAACTGAACGCACTCAAAACTGTAGAAATGGTGGTAGACTTTAGAAGAAACCCTCCCATACTACCACCTCTTACAATACTAGACAACACAGTATCAACAGTAGAGACCTTCAAATGTCTAGGTTCTACTATATCACATGACCTAAAATGGACACCTAACATCAAAAACGTCATCAAAAAAGCACAACAAAGAATATTCTTTCTGTGCCAACTCAGAAAGCTCAAACTGCCCAAGGAGCTGCTGATACAGTTCTACAGAGGAATGATTGAGTCTATCATCTGCACCTCTATAACTGTCTGGTTTGGTTCTGCAACCCAACAGGACAGACACAGACTTCAGAGGATAATTAGGACTGCAGAAAAAACAATTGCTACCCACCTGCCTTCAATTGAGGACCTGTATACTGCACGAGTCAAAAAGAGGGCTTAAACAGTTTATGTCCAGGATGTGAGGGGTAGACCCCTCACATCCTGGACATAAACTGTTTCAACTCCTTCCCTCAAAATGACACTATAGAGCACTGCACACCAGAACAACTAGACACAAGAACATTTTTTTCCTGAAAGCCATCACTCTGCTAAACAAATAATTCCCTCAACACTGTTCAACTGTTACAAAGTCTGCACTACTATTACTGTTAATCTTCTCATCACTCCTTATCACCCATCCCCTCCCACTTGTGACTGTATGACTGTAATTTTGTCACTTGTATCCTTATGATTTATATTGACTGTTTCCTGGTATGATTTGATTGCTGATTGTACCCTATGACTATCATTAAGTGTTGTACGTTATGATTCTTGATTCTTAACGAATGTATCTTTTCTTTTATGTATACTTGAGAGTATTTATACCAAGACAAATTCCTTGTGTGTCCAATCACATTTGGCCAATAAAGTATTCTATTCTATTCTATTCTATTCTATTCTATTCTATTCTATTCTATTCTATTCTATTCTATTCTGTTTCGGCTGATTGTTCCATGATACTACAACCACAGAGAAAATTGGATAGAACCAGAATAACAGAAAAAAAGCAGGAGTTAATTTGTAGCTGAAGTTTTCTCTTATCCCAGACAGTCTCAAGCTTTTACTGTGTCTCACTGCCATAAATCAATAAAAATGAATTCCTCTTTCAAAATGAAAGTTAAAATGCTGTCATGAAAATCAACAAAAGCCAATGTTGACTTTCCTCCTAACACCTAACTCTCCTAACTTTTGCAGAGCCCCAGTTGAGGGCAGGATTTCAATTGAGCAATCATAGCCATTTTGGAAACACTTATTTTATCCTCTTACCTGGAGAATTGGATCAATCTTCCAAAAGATCTAATGGAAGTGTTTCTGAAGGATAATGCTTCATGGTGGCTAGGATATTAGTACAACTCAAAGACATTCAACCAGTAATGAAGAACAATACTTGCTGTGTTTAGAACATGAACCCAAAGTAGTCACATTAGAAACCTATAAGACTGGAGGTGCTGTTGTTGTTTCACTCTATTTGAATTGCAGGTATGGTTTGAACAATCCTTGCTTTATTCTTGCAATCCAACATGTAAGGCTCACAGTCTCTGTTGTATGTATTGAAAAGGAGAAGCCAGCTTTTCCCTAATAGAAAATAAATCAGTATAGAGGCACAAATAAATTAACATAGTTTTAAAAACAAGCTGATGTGGTGTTATCTGGTAGTTCTAGAACAGATTTTAGTGTTATCTGATAGTTTTAGAATGTGCTACTGATAAGCACACGTGCTGGTATATTTTTGATGCTAACAATCACTCAATAGAAAGGAAAATGTTATTTTTCAGGGTAGGTATTGTTTCACCTTTTAAGCTATGTTGAATAAGAGCGCTAGAGTTCCTCCTCTCTCCTGTACCTTGCAATTATGGACAGAAATGAGGGAAAGATTTAACAAATTCTCACTGTGGCTGAGGAAGGTATTTCCTCATAAACATAATAAGCTATAGTTTCATTTGCCAAGAAAGTCAGGGAAGTTCAGCCAGTTCTACAAGGAAGGACAAGGAGAGAAGATGTTTAAAGACACATAGGAACTATATAGAACCTTGGCTCTTTCCCATGAAACAGCAACAAAGAAGTGGAGAGTGAGTTGAACTTGGAACTTCCTCATATGTGTTCTTTAATTTTTGCAGGATGCATGGCTGTATAAATCAGAAATTTTGTTCTCCTCTTCAGTTATTCACAAAAAGATGGCATGTGATGGATTACCTAACAAATCCCAGTAGAAACAAAGATTATTTGCACTTTTTCATATAAGAATTGGAGGGCAATTTACAACATGTGAAGCTAATACCAAACAAATAACTTATGACTTATCATGACATTTGAGTTTAATTCCCTTGTGGGAGAAAAATGAGAATAGTGGATACTCAGATCTACTTTTGTTGGGAATTGAGAAGACTAAAATTGACTCATCATATTTCATCTGCTTTGCCGCTTTTTCTTTCTGCTAGATGTCCCATTGTGTGTACTTACTTTAGCTAAATAATCAATCTCATAATTGTGCGGCACAGCTGATGGTCACCCAGCTGATAGTCAGAAATACTGGTTTGGCTGAACCAGTAGATTTTTTTACTACTGGTTCTGCCAAACTGGGCTGAACCAGTAGAATACCACTGATGTATACCTTCTCTTGGGCTTTGAACTTGAGTTTCCTGTTCCTGCACAAGAACATGTGTTCTATTGGCTGTTGTAGGGGTCATAGCTGGCTCTGTAGGCTGTCTGAGCTCCCAGGTTTGGTTAAAGTTTGGCTGATGCAATGAAGAGGCTTGTTGGGTTTTGCCTATCTCTTTATCTTTTAAGTGCTGACATCTGCTGTCTGCTATTAAAGAAGGTGGGGCCTGCTTTCCAAGAGCATATTTCTCCATTTCTCATCCAGGGAAATATAATATTCTGGCTTTTTAAAATTTCTCAAAACATTTCATTCCTCTAAGAAAGGGGTAGGTGCTAACTTTCTACAGTGACAAGCCCAGGGATGGGCTGCTGCGGGTTTGCACGAACCTGCAAATCTGACCCCTGGCTAGCCCCACCCACCCCACCCCACCCCTTCCCTCCAGGAGTCCCTATACAGCCTGTTTTGGATGACAGGTAAGTACAGGGTCCACATGAAGGCTTGGGAAGGGTGAAAAATGGGCCTCCTAGAGGCTCCAGAAGGCCGAATGGACCCATTTCTGGTCTCTGGAGTGCCT